>NW_025336635.1:1863113-1864374 GCF_004798865.1 Varanus komodoensis
CACGTCGCCTTCGGGCAGCCATGCTGCGCGTGACGCCAAAACCGAGGCGCCTGCGGCGCGGAGAAGTGACGCACGTTCGGCCCTCGCCATGTTGGTAGTGTCCCACCCAGAGAGGGGCCTTGCCCTTCAGCCATGTTGGAAGTGGCCTGTCTCCGCGCAGGCGCGTGTCTAGAGCCACGAAAGTGAAGAGCCGGATTCGATTGCGGCATCCACAAAGAGCCGCGGCAAACCCAGGGCCAGGGCCAGCCCATGTCCCAGGAGGGGCGAAGGGGTGATCTTCCAAAAGAGGGGGGGCGGCCGCAGCGTGCGGCCCGTGCGCGGGGAGGGCTTCGTGCAGCCGTGGATCCTGCTGTGGCTCTACGCTCAGCAACGGAGGCGTCAGCGGCGCGCCTCGAGTGCCCTCCTGTGGCCACTGCCGGGAATTGCGGCCTCCTGCGCCCGAGAGCCCCGTTGTAGTCATCAGCGGCGCGCCTGGAGTGCCCTCCTGTGGCCACTGCCGAGAATTGCGGCCCGAAGGCTTTCACTGGAAATGCAAACATAAACCTGGTACTTTAGATCCCATGTGGTGGACTTGTCATGAGGCAAAAAACTATTGGGCTAAACTGCATAAATGGCTTGAGGAAATGTTACAAAGATCTTTAATATTTAAACCTGAAGCCTTTTTATTAGGCATTGTGTCTGATGATGTTGACAAACAGGCAACACATTTGATTTACATGTAGTAATTACTGCGGCAAGGATTGTATTTGCTCAACATTGGAGAAGAGAAGAACCACCTTCTGATGAACTGATTTTTAAAAAGATCCTGGACTGGGCTGAAATGGACAGGCTGACTTTGTCTCTGATGAAGAAAGAGGATACATACTCCTGTCAAACCTGGCACTCTTTTACTATTCATTAGAGAAACGGGACTATGCGTAGATGAGAATATGTCTATGGATTGCTATAGAAAAAATGGGGGGGGGGGGCTGACCCAGTAATTCTGAGGTCTCTGATGACTGATGTTCTTAGTTTTTAAAAAAAAATTTAGCTCGTAGAAAATAATAAAACTTATTTTTTAAAAAAGGAAAGGCTTTCACCAGCCTTTTCTCTCATGAGGCATCCTTTCTTCTCAGTGGTTTGTTAATGTAGAGGAGAAGGAAATGAGAAAAGGAGAATGAGAGCCGAGGGAGGAGAAGGCAGGCACACATAGGCATCAGGGCTATCCCTTTCCACAAAATGCTTCCAGCTCTTCTGCCCCTTAACGATAGCATAAATGAAA
>NW_025336636.1:0-6338 GCF_004798865.1 Varanus komodoensis
GGGTCGGGCCGGGAAGTCGCGGCCTCCGGGCGGGACTCCGTCCGTCAGAACGCGCTCGGAACGGGCATAAATCGGGGCCTGCGTGGAGGGAGAGAGTCTACAAGAGGGCTAGGTGCGCGTGTCCCCCTGTTTTCGGGCCAACATATGCCCCCCTGTCAGCGTGGGGCCGCGAAATCTCGGCCTCCGTGCGGGCCTGCGACTGTCGGAACGCGCTCGGAACTGGCGGAAGCAGAGGCCTGCGCGAGGGACAGATGCTCAAATAGGATTAGGTGTGTCCGCGTGGCTCCCTTTTCGGGGCAACTCTTGCCCCCCTGTCAGGGTGGAGCCGGGAAATCGCGGCCTCTGGGCAGTCCTCTGAATGTCGGAACGCACTCGGAACGGCGGGCACAGATTCCTGCGCGGAGGGACAGCATCTCAAAGGTGACTAGGTGCGTGCATCTCCCTGTTTTCCAGGCAACTGTTGCCCCTCTGTCAGTGTGGAGCCGGGAAGTCGCGGCCTCCGGGCGGGTGTCCAACTGGAGGAACGCGCTCGGAATGGGCGGAAACGGATTTCTGCGCGGAGGGTCAGCGTCTCAAAGGGTACTAGGTGTGTCCGCGTCACCCTATCTTTGGGAAACTTTTGGGCCTCTGTCAGGGTGGGGCCGGGAAATCGCGGCGTCTGTGTGGGCCTCCGACCATCGAAACGTGCCTGGAACGGGCGGAAATGGAGGCCTGCGCGAGGGAAAGCGTCTCAAAGAGGACTATGTATGTCCGCGTGACCCTCTTTTCGGGGCAACTTTTGGCACTCTGTCAGGGTGGGGCTGGGAACTCGCGGCCTCTGGGGGGGCCCCCGACCGTTGGACGCGCACGGAATGGGCGGGAACGGATTTCTGGGCGGAGGGACAGCGTCTCAAAGGGGACTAGGTGTGTCTGCCTCACCCTCTATTCGGGGCAACTTTTGGCCCACTGTCAGCGTGGGGCCGGGAAATCTCGGCCTCCGGGTGGGCCTCCGACCATCGGAACGCACTCGGAACGGGCGGAAGCGGAGGCCTGCGCTAGGGACAATGTCTAAAAGAGGACTAGGTGTGTCCACGTGGCCCTCTTTTCAGGGCAACTTTTGGACCTCTGTCAGGGTGGGGCTGGGAACTCGCGGCCTCTGGGCGGGCATCCGACCGTCGGAACGCACTCGGAATGGGTGGAAACGGATTCCTGCGCGGAGGGACAGCTTCTCAAAGGGGACTAGGTGTGTCCGCGTCACCCCCTTTTCAGGGCAACTTTTTCCCCTCTGTCAGAGTGGGGCCGGGAAATCTTGTTGTCCGGGTGGATGTCCGACCATCAGAACGCGCTCCGAACAAACGGAAACGGAGGCCTGCACGGAGGGACAGCATCTCAAAGAGGACTAGGTTTGTCCACGTCACCCTCTTTTTGGGGCAATTTTTGGCCCGCTGTCAGGGTGGGGCCGGGAAATCGCAGATCCGGGCAGTCCTCCAACCGTCGGAACGTGCTCTGAACGGGTGGAAACGGAGGCCTGTTCGAGGGAAAGATGCTCAAATAGAATTAGGTGTGTCCGCGTGGCTCTCTTTTCGGGGCAACTCTTGCCCCTCTGTCAGGGTGGAGCCGGGAAATCGCGGCCTCTGGGCGGTCCTCCGACCGTCGAACCCACTCAGAACGACGGGCACAGGTTCCTACGCGGAGGGACAGCGTCTCAAAAGTGACTAGGTGCGTTCATCTCCCTGTTTTCCGGGCAACTTTTGCCCCTCTGTGAGGGTGGAGCCGGGAAGTCGCGGCCTCTGGGCGGGTCTCCAACTGTCGGAACGCGGTAGGAATGGGTGGAAATGGAGGCCTGCACGGAGGGAGAGCGTCTCAAAGAGGACTAGGTGGACGCGCGTCACCCTGTTTTCGAGGGAATGTTTGCCGCACTGTCAGCATGGGGCCAGGAACTCACGGCCTCCGGGCAAGCCTTCGACCGTCGGAACGTGCTCGGAATGGGCAGAAACGGGGGCCTGCGCGAGGGACATCGTCGCAAAGGGGACGAGGTGTGTCTTCGTCTCCCTCTATTCGCGGCAACTTTTGGACCTCTGTCAGGGTGGGGCCGGGAAATCACGGCCTCCGTGCAAGCCTCCGACCGTTAGAACGCGCTCGGAACGGGCGGAAACGGAGGCCTGCATGAAGTACAGTTTCTCAAAGAGGACTATGTGCACGTGCTTCACCCTGTTTTCCGGGCGACTTTCTCCACTCTGTCAGAGTTTCGCCGGGAAATCGAGGCCTCCGGCAGGGCCTCCGACCTTCGGAACGCACTCAGAACAGGCAGAAACAGAGGCCTGCGTAGAGGGACAGCGTCTCAAAGAGGAGTACGTGCGCGTGCATGGCCCCTTTTCGCGGCAACTTTTGCCCCTCTGTCATGCTGGGGCCAGGAAATCGCGGCCTCAGGGAGGGCCTCCGACCGTCGGAACGAGCTCAGAACAAGCGGAAACGGAGGCCCCCTTGGAGGGGCATCGCCTCCAAGAGGACTAGGTGGACGAGCTTCCCCCTGTTTTCGGGGCAACTTTAGCCCCACTGTCAGCATGGGGCCGGGAAATTGCTGCCTCCGGGCAAGCCTCCAACCGTCAGAACATGCTCGGAACGGGCAAAAACAGAGGCCTGCATGAGGGACAGCGTCTCAAAGGGGACTAGGTGTGTCGGCATCACACTCTTTTCGGGGCAACTTTTGGCCTTCTGTCAGCATGGGGCCGGGAAATCTAGGCCTCCGGGCGGGCCTCCGACCGTCGGAACGTGCTCGGAACGGGCGGAAGCGGAGGCCTGCGCGAGGGACAACATCTCAAAGAATACTAGGTGTGTCCACGTGGCCCTCTTTTCGGGGCAACTTTTACCCCTCTGTCAGGGTTGAGCCGAGAAATCGGCCCCTCTGGGCAGGTATCCAACCATCGGAACGCACTTGGAATGGGTGGAAACGGATTCCTGGGCGGAGGGACAGCGTCTCAAAGGGGACTAGGTGTGTCCGCGTCACCTTTCTTTTCGGGGCAACTTTTGCCCCTCTGTCAGGGTGGGACCGGGAAGTTGCGGATCCGGGCGGGCCTCCGACCGTCGGAACGTGCTCTGAACGGGTGGAAACGGAGGCCTGCGCGAGGGACAGATGCTCAAAGAGGATTAGGTGTGTCCTCTTGGCTCTCTTTTCGGAGCAACTCTTGCCCCCCTGTCAGGGTGGAGCCGGGAAATCGCGGCCTCTGGGCGGTCCTCCGACCGTCGGAACGCACTCGGAACGGCGGGCACAGATTCCTGCGCGGAGGGACAGCGTCTCAAAGGTGACTAGGTGCGTGCATCTCCCTGTTCTCCGGGCAACTTTTGCCCCTCTGTCAGGGTGGGGCCGGGAAATTGCGGCCTCCGGGAGGGCCTTCGAATGTCGGAACGCGCTTCGAACGGGTGGAAAGAAGGCCTGTGCGGAGGGACAACGCCTCCAAGAGGACTAGGTGGACGCGCTTCACCCTGTTTTCGGGGCAACTTTAGCCCCACTGTCAACGTGGGGCCGGGAAATTGCTGCCTCCGGGCAAGCCTCCGACCGTCGGAACGTGCCCGGAAAGGGCAAAAACAGAGGCCTGCGTGGAGGGACATTGTATCAAAGGGAACTAGGTGTGTCCGCGTCGCCCTCTTTTTGGGGAAACATTTCGGCCTCTGTCAGGGTGGGGCTGGGAAATTGCGGACTCCAGGCGGAATTCTGACCATCGGAACGCGCTCAGAACAAGCGGAGACAGAGGCCCCTGCAAAGGAACAGCGTCTCCATGAGGACTAGGTGCGAGCACATCCCCCTCTTTTCGGGGCAACTTTTGGCCCTCAGTCTGGGTGGGCAGGGAAATCGCGACCTCCGGGCGGTCCTCCGACCGTCGGAACGTGCCCGGAACGGGCAGAAACAGAGGCCTGCGCGGAGGGACAGCGTCTCAAAGGGGACTAGGTGTGTCCGGGTCACCCTCTTTTTGGGGAAAGTTTTGGGCCTCTGTTAGGGTGGGGCCAGGAAATTGCGTCCTCCGGGCGGGCCTCCGACCATCGGAACGTACTCGGAACAGGCGGAAGCGGAGGCCTGTGCGAGGGACAGCGTCTCAAAGAGGACTAGTTGTGTCTGCTTCTCCCTCAATTCGGGGCTACTTTTTCCTCTCTGTCAGGGTGGGGCCGGGAAATCGCAGCCTTCGGCGGGCCTCCGACCTTTGAAACGCGGTCGGTACAGGCAGAAACGGAGGCCTGCGCTGAGGGACAGCGTCTCAAAGAGGACTAGGTGTGTCCACGTGGCCCTCTTTTCGGGGCAACTTTTGCCCCTCTGTCAGAGTGGGGCCGGGAACTCGCGGCCTCTGGGTGGGCCTCCGATCGACGGAACGTGCTCGGAACGCGCGGAAACTGAGGCCTGCGCGGAGGGACAGCGTCTCAAAGTAAACTAGGTGCACGTGCATCACCCCCCTTTCGGGGCAACATTTACCCCTCTGTCAGCTTGGGGCCGGGAAATCGCGGCCTCCGGGCGTGCCTCCGACCGTCATAATACGCTCGGAAGGGGCGGAAAGGGAGGCCTGGGTGGAGGGACAGTGTCTCAAAGAGGACTAGGTGTGTCCACGTGGCCCTCTTCTCGGGGCAACTTTTGCCCCTCTGTCAGGTTGGGGCCGGGAAATCGCGGACTTCGGGCGGGCCTCCGACCGTCGGAACAAGCTCTGTACACGCAGTAATGCAGGCCTGCGCGGAGGGACTGCATCTCAAAGAGGACTAGGTGTGTCCGCGTCACTTTCTTTTTGGGGAAACTTTTGGCCCTCTGTCAGGGTGTGGCCGGGAAATCGCGGCCACTGGGCTGTCCTCCGACCGTCGGAATGCACTCGGAACGGCGGGCACAGATTCCTGCGCGGAGGGACAGTGTCACAAAGGTGACTAGGTTTGTGCATCTCCCTGTTTTCCGGGCAACTTTTTCCCCTCTTTCAGGGTGGAGCCGGGAAATCGCGGCCTGTGGGGGGGTGTCCGACTGGCGGAACGCGCTCAGAATGAGTGGAAACGGAGGCCTGCGCGAGAGACTGCTTCTCAAATACTACTAGGTGTGTCCACGTGGCCCTCTTTTCTTGGAACTTTTGCCCCTATGTCAGAGTGGGGCCGGCAAATCGCGGCCTGCGGGCAGGCCTCCGATCGTCCGAACACGCTCAGAACAGGCGGAAGCGGAGGCCTGCATGGAGGGACACCGTCTCAAAAAGGATTAGATATGTCCGCCTCACCCTCTTTTCAGGGCAACTTTTGGCCCTCTGTCAGCGTGGGGCCGGGAAATCCGACCGTCAGAACGCACTAGGAACGTTTGGAAATGGATTCCTGCGCTGAGGGACAGCGTTTCAAAGGGGACTAGGTGTGTCCGCGTCACCCTCTTTTCAGGGCAACTTTTGCCCCTCTGTCAGGCTGGGGCCGGGAAATCGCGGCCACCGGGCGGAACTCTGACCGCCGGAACGCGCTCAGAAAAAGCGGAAATGGAGACCCCCGCAAATGGACAGCGTCTCCAAGTGGACTGGGTGCGAGCACATCCCCCTCTTTTCGGGGCAACTTTTGGCCCTCAGTCAGGGTGGGCTGGGAAATCCAGACCTCTGGGCGGTCCTCTGACCGTCGGAACGTGCTCAGAACGGGCAGTAACGGGGGCCTGTGCGGAGGGACAGCGTCTCAAAGGGGACTAGGTGTGTAAGGGTCACCCTCTTTTTGGGGAAAGTTTTGGGACACTGTCAGGGTGGGGCCGGGAAGTTGTGGCCTCTGGGCTGGCCTCCGACCTTGGGAACGCACACGGAATGGGCGGAAACGGATTTCTGCACGGAGGGACAGCGTCTCAAAGGGGACTAGGTGTGTCCGCGTCACCATCTTTTTGGGGAAACTTTGGGGCCTCTGTCAGGGTGGGGTGGGAAAGTGCGGATCCGGGCGGGCCTCCGACAGTCGGAACGTGCTCTGAATGGGCGTAAACATAGGCCTGCCTGAGGGACAGATGCTCAAAGAGGATTAGGTGTGTCCAAGTGGATCTCTTTTCGGGGCAACTCTTGCCCTTCTGTCAGGTTGGAGCCGGGAAATCACGGCCTCTGGGCGGTCCTCCGACCGTCGGAACACACTCGGAATGGCGGGCACAGATTCCTGCGCGGAGGGACAGCGTCTCAAAGGGAACCAGGCATGTCCGTGTGGCCCTCTTGTCGGGGCAACTTTTGGGCCACTGTCAGGGTGGGGCTGGCAAATCGTGGCCTCCGGGCGGGCCTCCGACCATCGGAACGCGCTCGTAACAGGCGGAATCAGAGGCCTGCTCGAAGGACATCTTCTCAAAGATGACTAGGTGCGCTCGCTTAACCCTGTTTTCCGGGCAACTTTTGCCTCTCTGT
>NW_025336636.1:6438-10211 GCF_004798865.1 Varanus komodoensis
CAGGCCTCCGTTTCCGCCCGTTCTGAGTGTGTTCAGATGGTCGGAGGCCCGCTGGGGGCCGCGATTCCCGGCCCCACCCTGACAGAGGGGCAAACTTTGCCCGAAAACAGGGGGACCCGCATCCACTTAGTCCTCTTGGGGACGCTGACCCTGTGCGCAGGCCTCCGTTTCCATCCGTTCCGAGAACGTTCCGACAGTTGGAGGACCGCCCGGAGGCCGCGATTTCCCGGCCGCACCCTGACAGAGGTCCAAAAGTTGCCCCGAATAGAGGGTGACGCGGACAACCCTAGTCCCCTTTGAGATGCTGTCCCTCTGCGCAGGCCTCTTTTTCTACCCGTTCCGAGCACGTTCCGACGGTCGGTGGCTTGCCCGGAGGCCGCGATTTCCCGGCCCCACGCTGACAGTGCAGCAAACGTTCCCTTAAAAACAGGGTGACGCGCGTCCACCTAGTCCCCTTTGAGACGCTCTCCCTCGCGCAGGCCTCCGTTTCTACCCATTCTGTGCACGTTCCGATGGTCGGAGGCCCGCCCAGAGGCCGCGATTTCCCGGCCCCACTCTGACAGAGGCCCAAAAGTTTCCCCAAAAAGAGGGTGACGCGGACACACCTAGTCCCCTTTGAGACACTGTTCCTCCTCACAGAAATCGGCTTCCGCCCATTCCGTGCACGTTCCGACTGTCAGAGGCCACCCTGGAGGCCGCGATTTCCCGGCCCCACCATGACAGAGGTCCAAAAGTTGCCCCGAAAAGAGGTCCACGCGGACACACATAGTCCTCTTTGAGAAGCTGTCCCTCACGCAGGCCTCCATTTCTGCCCATTCCGAGCGCATTCCATGTTCGGATGCAGGCCCGGAGGCTGCGATTTCCCGGCCCCACCCTGCCAGAGGTCCAAAAATTGCCCCGAATACAGGGTGACACGGACACACCTAGTCCCCTTTGCGATGCTGTCCCTCGCGCAGGCCTCCGTTTCTGCCCATTCCGAGCACGTTCTGACGGTCGAAGGCCCGCCTGGAGGCCGCGATTTCCCGGCCCCACCCTAATGCTGACACACCTAGTCCTCTTTGAGAAACTGTCCTTCGCGCAGGCCTCCGTTTCTGCCCGTTCCGAGCGGGTTCGGACGGTCGGAGGCTTGCATGGAGGCAGCGATTTCCCGGCCCCACCCTGACAGAGGTCCAAATGTTGCCCCGAAAAGAGGGCCACAAGGACACACCTAGTCCTCTTTGAGACGCTGTCCCTCGCACAGGCCTCCGTTTCTGCCCGTTCCGAGCACGTTCCGACGGTCGGAGGCCCGCCCGGATCCGCGAATTCCCAGCCCCACCCTGACAGATGCGCAAAAGTTGCCCCGAAAGGAGGGTGATGCTTACACACCTAGTCCTCTTTGAGATGCTGTCCCTCCGCGCTGGCCTCCATTTCCGGCCGTTCCGAGTGTGTTCCGATGGTCGGAGGACCGTACGAATGCCGGGATTTCCCGGGCACCACCCTGACAGAGAGGAAAAAGTTGCCCCGAAAAGAGGGACACAAGGACACACCTAGTCCTCATTTAGACGCTGTCGCTCCACGCAGGCCTCCTTTTCCACCCGTTCCGAGCGCGTTCCCACATTCAGAGACCCGCCCGGAGGCCGTGATTTCCCGGCACCACCCTGACAGAGGGCAAAAGTTGCCCCGAAAACAGGGGATGCAGACACACTAAGTCCTCTTTGAGACGCTGTGCCGCCACGCAGGCCTCCGTTTCCACGTGCTCCGAGCGCGTTCCGACGGTCGGAGTCCCGCCGGCAGCCACGATTTCCCGGCCCTACCGTGATAGGGGGGCAAAAGTTGCCCCGAAATGAGGGTGATGTGGACACACCTAGTCCTCTTTGAGACTCTTTCCGTCCAGGCAGGCCTCCGTTTCAGCCATTACCGAGTACGTTCCGACAGTCGGAGGCATTCCCAGAGGTCACGATTTCCTGGCCCTACCCTGACAGAGGGGCAAAAGTTGCCCCGAAAATAGGGCGACGCGGACACACCTAGACCTCTTTGAGACGCTGTCCCTCCACGCAGGCCTCCGTTTCCGCCCATTCCGAGCACGTTCCGGCGGTCGGAGGCCCGCCTGGGGGCCGCGATTTCCAGGCCCCATGTTGACATAGGGGCAAAAGTTGCCCCGAAAGGGGGGCGATGCAAGGGAACCTAGTTTTCTTTGAAACGCTGTCCCTCCGCGCAGGCCTGCATTTCCGACTGTTCGAGCGTGTTCCGAAGGTCGGAGGACCGCCCGAAGGCCAGTATTTCCCGGCACCACCCTGACAGAGAGGCAAAATTGCCCCGAGAAGAGGGACACAACGACACACCTCTTCCTCTTTTAGACGCTGTCCCTCCATGCAGGCCTCCGTTTCCGCCCATTCCGAGCACGTTCCGACAGTCGGATGATCGCCCGGAGGCTGCGAATTCCAGGCCCCACCCTGACAGAGGGGCAAAAGTTGCCCCGAAAAGAGGGCCACGCGGAAACACCTAGTCCTCTTTGAGACACTGTCCCTCCACGTCCCCCCCCGTTTCCGCCTGTTCCGAGTGCGTCCCAACGGTCAGAAGCCCGCCGGGAGGCCACGATTTCCTGGCCCCACCCTGCCAGAGGGTCAAAAGTTGACATGAAAAGAGGGCGACGCGGACACACCTAGTCCTCTTTGAGACGCTGTCCCTCCGCGTAGTCCTCCGTTTCTGCCCGTACCGAGTGCGTTCCGACATTCGGAGGCCCGCTCAAAGGCCGCGATTTCCCGGCCCCACCCTGACCGATGGGCAAGACTTGCCCCGAGAAAAGTGCACCGCGGACACACCTAGTTCTCTTTGAGACACTTTCCCTCCACGCAGGCCTCCATTTCCGCCCGTTCCGAGCGTGTACCGACAGTCAGAGACCCGCCCGGAGGCCGCGATTTCCCGGCACCACCCTGACAGAGGGCAAAAGTTGCCCCGAAAACAGGGCGACGCGGACACACCAAGTCCTCTTTGAGAGGCTGTCCCACCGCGCAGGCCTCCGTTTCCGGGTGTTCCGAGCGCGTTCCGACGGTCGGAGTCCCGCCGGCAGCCACGATTTCCCGGCCCCACAATGACAGAGGGGCAAAAGTTGCCCCGAAAAGAGGGCCACGAGGACACAACTAGACCTCTTTGAGACGCTGTCTCTCCGCGCAGGCCTCCATTCCCGCCCGTTCCTAGTGCGTTCCGACGGTCGGAGTCCCGCACGGAAGCTGCGATTTCCCGGCTACGCCCTCACAGATGGGCAAGACTTGCCCTGAAAAGAGGCCGACGCGGACACACCTAGTCCTCTTTGTGACGCTGTCCCTCTGTGTAGCCCTCCGTTTCTGCCCGTACCGACCGCGTTCTGGCTGTTGGAGTCCCGCCCAGGGGCGGCAAATTCCCGGCACCACCCTGACAGATGGGCAAGACTTGCCCATTTTTGTGCACCGCCGACACACCTAGTTCTCTTTGAGACGCTTTCCCTCCTCGTAGGCCTCCGTTTCTGCCCATTCCGAGCGCGTTCCATGTTCGGATGCAGGCCCGGAGGCTGCGATTTCCCGGCCCCACCCTGACAGAGGGGTAAAAGTTGCCCCGAAAAGAGGGCCACGCGGACACACCTAGTCCCCTTTGCGACGCTGTCCCTCGCGCAGGCCTCCGTTTCTGCCCATTCCAAGCACGTTCCGACGGTCGAAGTCCCGCCTGGAGGCCGCGATTTCCCGGCCCCACCCTAATGCTGACACACCTAGTCCTCTTTGAGAAACTGTCCCTCGCGCAGGCCTCCGTTTCCGCCCGTT
>NW_025336637.1:0-10198 GCF_004798865.1 Varanus komodoensis
GGTGACGCGGACACACCTAGTCCACTATGAGACGCTGTCCCTCCGCGCAGGCCTCCATTTCCGCCCATTCCTAGTGCGTTCCGACGGTCGGAGGACCGCCAGAGGCCGCGATTTCCCTGCCCCACCCTGACAGAGGCCCAAAAGTTTCCCCAATAAGAGGGTTACGCGGACACACCTAGTCCCTTTTGAGATGCTGTCCCTCCGCGCAGAAATCCGTTTCCGCCCGTTCCGTGCGCATTACGACGGTCAGAGTCTCGCCCGATGGCCAGGATTTCCCGGCCCCACCCTGACAGAGGCGCAAAAGTTGCCCCGAAAAGAGGGCCACGCGGACACAACTAGTCCTCTTTGAGACGCTGTCCTTCCACGCAGACCTCCTTTTCCGCTTGTTCTGAGCGCGTTCCTATGGTCGGACGCCCGCCCGGAGGCCGCGATTTCCCGGCCCCACTCTGACAGAGGGGAAAAAGTTGCCCCGAAAAGAGGGAGACGCAGACTCACGTAGTCCTCTTACAGACGCTGTCCCTCCGCGAAGGCCTCCGTTTCCGCCCGTTCCGATTGCGTTCCAACAGTTGGCGGCCAGCCCAGAGGCTGCGATTTCCCGGCCCCACCCTGACAGAGGGGCAAAAGTTGCCCCGAAAACTGGGGGACGCGCGCGCACCTTGTCCCCTTGGATACGCTGTCCCTCCACGCAGGCCTCCATTTCCACCCGTTGCGAGCGCGTTCCGACGGTCGGAGGCCCTCCCAGAGGCCGCAATTTCCCGGCCCCACCCTGACAGAAAGACAAATGTTGGCCCGAAATGAGGGCGACTCAGACACACCTAGTCCTCTTTCAGACGCTGTCCCTCCTTGCAGGCCTCCATTTCTGACCGTACCGACCGCGTTTCGACAGTTGGAGGCCCGCCCAAAGGACGGGATTTCCCGGCCCCACTCTGACAGAGGGCCAAAAGTTTCCCCGAACAGAGGGCGACAAGCGCAACTAGTCTTTTTGATTTCCTGGCTCCACCCTGAAAGAGGGGCAAAAGTTGCTCCGAAAAGAGGGCCACGTGGACACACCCAGTCCTCTTTGAGACGCTGTCCCTCGCGCAGGCCTCCATTTCCGCCTGTTCCGAGAACGTACCGACGGCGGGACGCCTGCCCAGAGGCCGCGATTTCCCGGCCCCAGTCGCGCATCTAGTCCTCCTTGAGGCGCTGTCCCTCCGCACAGGCCTCCGTTTCAGCATATTTCAAGTGTGTTCCTACGGACGGAGGCCTGCCCAGAGGCCGGGATTTCTCGGCCCCAGTCTGACAGAGGGGCAAAACATTGCCCCGAAAAGAGGGCCACGCAAACACACCTGGTTCCCTTGGAGACGCAGACCCTCGCGCAGGCCTCCGTTTCAGCCGGTTACGAGTACTTCCACGGTCCGATGCACGCCCGGAGGCCGCGATTAACCAGCTCCACCGTGACAGAGGGCAAAAGTTGTCCGGAAAACAGGGCGACGTGCGCACCTGGACATCTTTGACGCGCAGTCCCTCCGCGCAGCCCTCCGTTTCTGCCCATTCCGAACGCATTCCCATGGTCTGAGGCCCGCCCAGAGGCCGGGATTTCCTGGCTCCACCCTGACAGAGGTCCAAAAGTTGCCCCGAAAAGAGGGTCACGCGTACATACATAGTGCTCTTTGAGACGCTGTCCCTTGCGCAGGCCTCCGTTTCCGCCCGATCCAAGCAAGTTTCGATTGTCGGAGGCCCGGCCGGACGCCGCGATTTCCAGGCCCCACCCTGACAGAGGCCCAAAAGTTTCCCCAAAAAGAGGGTGACGCGGACACACCTAGTCCCCTTTGAGACGCTGTCCCTCCACGCAGGCCCCTGTTTCTGCCCGTTCCGAGGACGTTCCCACGGTCTGAGTCCCGCCCGGAGGCCAGGATTTCCCGGCTCCACCCTGACAGTGGGCAAAAGTTGCCCCGAAAAGAGGGCCACACGGACACACCTGGTTCCCTTGGAGAGGCAGTCCCTCGCAAGGCCTCAGTTTCCGCCCATTCCGAGCACGTTACAACAGTCGGAGACCCACCCGGAGGCCGCGCCTTCCCGGTTCCCCACTGACAGAGGGGCAAAAGTTGCCCGGAAAACAGGGCGTTGAACGCACCTAGTTCCCTTTGAGACGCTGTCCCTCCGCGCGGTAGTCTCTGCCCGCCATCCTGAGTGCGTTCCGACGGTCGGAGGACCACCCAGAGGCCGCAATTTCCCGTCTCCACCCTGACCGAGGGGCAAGAGTTGCCCCAAAAAGAGGGTGACGCGGACACACCCAGTCCCCTTTGAGACGCTGTCCCTCCACGCAGGAATCCGTTTCCACCCGTTCCGAGTGTGTTCCGACGGTCGGATGCCCGCCTGGAGGCCGCAATTTCCCGGCCCGACCCTGACAGAGGGCCAAAAGATGCCCCGAAAAGAGGGTGACGGGAAAAACACCTAGTCCTCTTGGAGACGCTGTCCCTCCGCGGGGGACTCCGTTTCCGCATGCTCGGAGCATGTTCCAACGGTCAGATTTCCTCCCGGAGTCCGCGATTTCCCGGCCCCACCCTGACAGAGGGCCAAAAGTTGCCCCATAAAAAGGGTGACGCGGATACACCTAGTCCTCTTTGAGACGCTGTCCCTCCATGCAGGCCTCTGTTTCTGCCCGTTCCGAGCACGTACCGACGGTCGGAGGACCGCCGGGAGGTCGCGATTTCCTAGCCCACCCTGACAGAGGACCAAAAGTTGCCCCAAAAAGAGGGGGATGTGCGTGCACCTAGTCCCCTTGGAGACGCTTTCCCTTTGCGGGGGCCTCCGTTTCCACTTGTTCTGAGAGCGTTCCGTCAGTCAGAGGCCCTCCCGGAGGCCACGATTTCCCGGCCCCACCCTGACAGAGAGGCAAAAGTTGCCCCGAAAAGAGGGCCAAATGGAAACACCTAGTATTCTTTGAGACGCTGTCCCTCGCGCAGGGCTCCATTTCCGCCCATTCCGAGCATGTTCCGAAGGTCGGAGGCACACCCGGAGGCCGCGATTTCCCGGCTCCACCCTGAGAGTGGGGCTAAAGTTGCCCGGAAAACAAGGGGAAGCGCGCGCACCTAGTCCTCTTGGAGAAACTGCCCTCCGCACAGGCCTCCGTTTCCGCTTATTCAGAGCGCATTCCGACAGTCAGACGTACGCCCGGAGGCCGTGATTTACCGGCCCCACTCTGACAGAGCGGCAACAGTTGCCCCGAAAAGAGGGTGACGCAGAAACACCTAGTCCTTTTTGAGATGCTGTCCCTCCGCGCAGGCCTCCGTTTCCGCCCATTCCGAGAGAGTTCCGACGGTCGGATGCCCGCCCCGAGGCCCTGATTTCCCGGCCCCAGTCTGACAGAGGGGCAAAGGTTGCCCCGAAAAGAGGGCGACGCGCGCGCACCTAGTCCTCTCTGAGACGCCCTCCATCGCTCAGGCCTCCATTTCAGCCAGTTCTGTACACGTTCCGACGGTCGGAATCCCCCCCGGAGGCCGGTATTTCCCGGCCCCACGCTGACAGAGGGGAAAAGATGACCCAAAAACAGGGGGAAACGCGCCCCAATTCCTCTTGTAGACGCCCTTCCTCCGCGCAGACCTCCGTTTCCACCCGTTCCGAGCAGGTTCCGAAGGTCGGAGGCCCGCCCTGAGGCCCCGATTTCCTGGCCCCACGCTGACAGAGGGGCAAAAGTTGCCCCGAAAGCAGGGCGACGCGTGCGCACCTAGTTCTCTTGGATACGCTGTCCCTCCGCCCACGTCTCCGTTTCCACCCGTTCCGAGTGTGTTCTGACGGTCGGAGGCCCTCCCGGAGAACGCGATTTCCCGGCCCCACCCTGACAGAAAGACATATGTTGCCCCGAAATGAGGGCGACTCAGACACACCTAGTCCTCTGTCAGATGCTGTCCCTCCTTGCAGGCCTCCGTTTCTGACCGTACCGACCACGTTTCGACGGTTGGATGCCTGCCCAAAGGCCGGGATTTCCCGGCCCCACTCTGACAGAGGGCAAAAACTTTCCCCGAACAGAGGCTGACAAGCGCGACCAGTGCTTTTGAGGCGCTGTCCCTCCACGCAGGCCTCCGTTTCCACCCGTTCCGAGCGCTTTCCGACGGTCAGAAACCCGCACGGAAGCCGCGATTACCCGTCCCCACCCTGATAGACGGGCAAAAGTTGTCCCGAAAAGAGGGCCATGCATACTCACCTACTCCTCTTGGAGACACTGTCCCCGCGCAGGCCTCCGTTTCCGCCTTTTCCGAGTGCGTTCCATTGGTCAGAGACCCGTCCGGAGGACGCAACTTCCCGGCCCCCCCCGATAGATGGGCAAAATCGCCCCGAAAAGAGGGCGGCGCGGACACACCTAGTCCTCATTCAGACGGTGTCCCTCCGCGCAGGCCTCCGTTTCCGCCCGTTCTGAGCACATTCCGATGATCAGAGTCCCGCCCGGTGGCCGCGACTTCCGGTCCCCAACCTGGCAGAGGGGCAAAAGTTGACCCGAAAAGAGGGCCATGCAGACACACCTAGCCTCTTTGAGACGCAGTCCCTCCAAGCAGGCCTCCGTTTCCGCCCATTCCGAGAGCGTTCCGACGGTCGGAGTCCCGCCCAGAGGCTGCGATTTCCCGGCCCCACCCTGACAGAGGGGCAAAAGTTGCCCCGAAAACAGAGCAACGTGCGCGCATAAAGTCCTTTTGAGACGCTGTCTATCACACAGGCCTCCGTTTCCGCCCGTTCTGAGCGCTTTCCGACGGTCGGAGGCCCGCCCAAAGACCAGGATTTCCCGGACCCACCCTGACAGTGAGGCAGAAGTTGCCACGAAAAGAGGGTGACGCAGACACACATAGTCCTCTGTGAGACGCTGTCCCTCCACGCAGGCCTCACTTTCTGCCTGTATCGCACGCGTTCCGAAAGTCGGAGGCCCCCCCCGAAGGCCGGGATTTCGCAGCCACTCCCTGACAGACTGGCAAAAGTTGCCCCGAAAACAGGGCGATGCGCGCACACCTAGTCTTCTTTGAGACACTTTCCCTCGCGCAGGCCTCCGTTGTCGCCCATTCCGAGAGTGTTCTGCCGGTCGGAGGCCCACCTGGAGACCGCGATTTCCCGGCCCAACCATCACAGATTGGCAAAAGTTGCCCCGAAAGGAGGGCGACGCGCGCAGCCCTAGTTTTCTTTGAGAAGCTTCCCTTCCGCGCAGGCCTCCATTTCTGCCTGTTCCGAGCGAATTCCGACGGTCGGAGTCCCACCCAGGGGCCGCGATTTCCCGGCACCACCATGAAAGATGGGCTAGACTTGCCCCAAAAACAGGGTGACGCGGACACACTTAGTCCTCTTTGAGACGCTGTCCCTCCGCGCAGGCCTGCGTTTCTGCCCATTCCGAAAGCGTTCCAACGGTTGGAGTCCCGCCCAGAGGCTGCGATTTCCCGGCCCCACTCTGACAGAGGGGCAAAGTTTGCCCCGAAAAGAGGGCGACACGCGCGTGCCAAGTCCTCTTTGAGATGCTGTCCCTCACTCAGGCCTCCGTTTCAGACCGTTCCAAGCGCGGTCCGACGGTCGGAGGACCCCCCGGATGCTGGGATTTCCCGGCCCCGAAAAGAGGGCCACACGGACACACCAAGTATTCTTTGAGACTCTGTCCCTCGCTCAGGCCTCCATTTCCGCACTTTCCGAGCACGTTCCGACAGTCGGAGGCCCGCCCAGAGGCCGCGATTTCCCGGCCCCACCGTGACAGTGGGGCTAAAGTTGTCCCGAAAACAGGGGGATGTGTGCACACCTAGTCCTCTTGGAGACGCTGTCCCGCCGCGCATGTCTCCGTTTCCACACATTCCGAGCGCGTTCCGACGGTTGGAGGACCACCGGGAGGCCGCGATTTCCCGCTCTTCCCTGACAGAGGGCCAGAAGTTGCACTGAAAAGAGGGTGACTCGGACACACCTAGTCCCCTTTGAGACGCTGTCCCCACGAGGAGGAATCCGTGTCCGCCGTTCCGAGTGCGTTCCGAAGGTCGGACGCCCGCCCAGAGGCCATGATTTCCCGGCTCCACCCTAACAGAGGAGCAAAAGTTGCCCCGAAAAGAGGGCTACACGGACACACCTAGTATTCTTTGAGATGCTGTCCCTCGCACAGGTCTCCATTTCCACCCATTACGAGCACGTTCCGACGGTTGGAGGCCCACCCGGAGGCCGCTAATTCCCGGCCGCACCCTGACAGTGGGGCTAAAGTTGCCCCGAAAAAAAGGGGAAGCGCGCACACCTAGTACTCTTGGAGAAAATGCCCTCCGCGCAGGCCTCCGTTTCGTCTTGTTATGAGCGTGTTCCGATGGTCGGACGTACGCCCGGAGGCCGTGATTTCCCGGCCCCACACTGACAGAGGGCCAAAAGATGCCCCGAAAAGAGGGCGACGCGGACTCACCTAGTCCTCTTTGAGACGCTGTCCCTCCGCGGAGGCCTACGTTTATGCCCGTTCCGAGTGCATTCCAACAGTCGGCGGCCAGTCCAGAGGCTGCGATTTCCCAGCCCCACCATGACAGAGGGGCAAAAGTTGCCCCGAAAACAGGGGGACGCGCGCGCACATTGTCCTCTTGCATACGCTGTCCCTCCACGCAGGCCTCCGTTTCCACCCGTTCCGAGCGCGTTCCGACAGCCAGAGACCCACCCGGAGGCCACAATTTCCCGGCCCCACTCCGACAGAGGGGCAAAAGTTGCCCCGAAACGAGGGTGACGCGGACACACCTAGTCCCCTTTGAGACGCTGTCCCTCTGCGAAGGAATCCGTTTCCCCCCGTTGCGAGTGCGTTCCGACGGTCGGATGCCCGCCCAGAGGCCGCGATTTCCCAGCTCCACCCTGACAGCGGGGCTAAAGTTGCCCCGAAAAGAGGGCAACGTGGACACACCTAGTCCTCTTTGAGACGTTGTCCCTCGCGCAGGCCTCCGTTTCCACCCTTTCCAAGCGCGTTCCGAATGTCGGAGGCCCGACCGGAGGCCGCGATTTCCCGGCTCCACCCAGACAGAGGGCCAGAAGTTGCACTGAAAAGAGGGTGACTCGGACACACCTAGTTCTCTTTGAAACGCTGTCCCTCCGCGCAGGCCTCCGTTTCCGCCCGTTCCGAGCATGTTCAGACAGTCGGAAGCCCGACCAGAGGCAGAGATTTCCCGGCCCCACTCTGACAGTGAGGCTAAAGTTGTCCCGAAAACAGCGAGATGCGCGCGAACCTAGTCCTCTCGGAGACGCAGTCCCTCCACGCAGGCCTCCACTTCCGCCCGTTCCGAACGTGTTTAGACAGTTGGAAGCCCGCCCGGAGGCCGCGATTTCCTGGCCACACTCTGACAGAGGGGCAAAAGTTGCTCCGAAAACAGGGACACGCGTACATACACAATGCTCATTGAGACGCTGTCCCTCACGCAGGCCTCTGTTTCCGCCCGTTCCGAGCAAGTTCTAACGGTCGGAGGACCGCCAGGATGTGGCGAATTCCCGGCCCCACCCTGACAGAGGCCCAAAAGTTTCCCCAGAAAGAGGGTGACGCGGACACACCTAGTGCTCTTTGAGACGCTGCCCCTCCGCGCAGGCCTCTATTTCCACCCATTCCGAGCACGTTCCAACGGTCGGCGGCCCGCCCAGAGTCCGCGATTTCCCGGCCCCACCATGACAGAGGCCCAAAACTTTCCGAAAAAGAGGGTGACCCGGACAGATCTAGTCCCCTTTGAGACACTGTCCCTCCGCGCAGGCTTCCGTTTCTGCTCATGCCGAGCGCGTAATGATGGTCGGAGGCCCGCCCGAAGGCCAGGATTTCCCAGCCCGGTCCTGAAAGAGAGGCAAAAGATACCAGAAAACAGGGCGAAGCGCGCGCACCGAGTCCTCTTTGAGAAGCTGTCCTTCGCGCAGGCCTCCATTTCCTCATGTTCTGAGCACGTTCTGACGGTCGGAGGACCGCCCGGAGGCCATGATTTCGTGGCCCCACCATGACAGAAGGCCAAAAGTTGTCCCGAATAGAGGGTGACATGGACACACCTAGTCACGATTGAGACACTGTCCCTCGCACAGGCTTCCGTTTCAACCCGTTCCGAGCACGTTCTCATGGTCTGAGGCCCGCCCGGAGGCAGGGATTTCCCGGCCCCACTCTGACAGAGGGCCAAAAGTTTCCCCGAACAGAGGGCGACAAGCTCAACTCGTCTTTTTGAGGCGCTGTCCCTCCGCACAGGCCTCCATTTCTGCCCGTTCCGAGCGCTTTCCAACGGTCAGAAACCCGCACGGAAGCTGCGATTACCCTTCCCCACCCCGATAGACGGGCAAAAGTTTCCCCGAAAAGAGGGCCATGCAGACCCACCTAGTCCTCTTGGAGACGCTGTCCCTCGAGCAGGCCTCCGTTTCCGCCCGTTCCAGAAGCGGTCCGACGGTCGGAGTCCCGCCCATAGGCCGCGATTTCCAGGCCCCACCCTGACAGAGGGGCAAAAGTTGCCCCGAAAACAGAGCAACGTGCAAGGACCAAGTCCTTTTGAGATGCTGTCTATCCCGCAGGCCTCCGTTTCTGCCCGTTCTGAGTGCGTTCTGATGGTCGGAGTCCCGCCCGGAAGCTGCGGTTTCCCGGCCACATCCTCACAGATGGGCAAGACTTGCCCTGAAAAGAGGCCGACGCGGACACACCTAGTCCTCTTGGAGGTGCTGTCCCTCCACGCAGGCCTCCGTTTGCACCCATTCCGAGCGCGTTCCGACGGTCGGAGGCCCGCCCAGAGTCCCCGATTTCCCGGCCCCACCCTTACAGAGGCCCAAAAGTTTCCCTAAAAAGAGGGTGACGCGGACACACCTAGTCCCTTTTGAGACGCTGTCCCTCCGTGCAGGCCTCTGTTTCTGCCCCTTCCGAGCACGTTCCGACGGTCGGAGGTACGCCCGGTGGCCGCGATTTCCCAGCCCCACGCTGACAGAGGCCCAAAAGTTTCCCCAAAAAGAGGGCGACGTGGACAAACCTAGTCCACTTTGAGACGCTGTCCCTCCGCGCAGGCCGCCATTTCCGCCCATTCCTAGTGCGTTCCGACGGTCGGAGGACCTCCAGAGGCCGCGATCTCCCTGCCCCACCCGACGGAGGCCCAAAAGTTTACCCAATAATAGGGTAACGCGGACACACCTAGTCCCTTTTGAGACGCTGTCCCTCCGCGCGGAAATCCGTTTCCGCCCATTCCGTGCGCATTACGACGGTCAGAGTCCCGTCCGATGGCCAGGATTTCCCGGCCCCACCCTGACAGAGGCGCAAAAGTTGCCCCAAACAGAGGGCCACGCGGACACACCCACTCCTCTTTGAGACGCTGTCCTTCCGCGCAGGCCTCCGTTTCCGCTTGTTCTGAGCGCGTTCCTATGGTCGGACGCCCGTCCGGAGGCCGCGATTTCCCATCCCCACTCTGACAGAGGGGCAAAAGCTGCCCAGAACAGAAGGGCACGCGGACACACATAGTCCTCTTTGAGACACTGTCCCTCCGCACAGGCTTCCGTTACTGCCCATGCCGAGCGCGTAACGACGGTTGGAGGCCTGCCCGAAGGCAATGATTTCCCGGCCCGATCCTCACAGAGAGGCAAAAGATGCACAGTAAACAGGGGAAAGCGCGAGCACCTAGTCCTCTTTGAGAAGCTGTTCTTCGCGCAGGGCTCCGTTTCCTCCCGGTCCGAGCATGTTCCGACGGTCGGAGGCCCGCCCGGACGCCGCGATTTCCCGGCCCCACCCTGACAGAGGCCTAAAAGTTTCCCCAAAAAGAGGGTGACGCGGACACACCTAGTCCCCTTTCAGACGTTGTGCCTCTGCGCAGGCCTCTGTTTCTGCCCGTTCCGAGTACGTTCCGTTGGTCGGAGGACCGCCCGGAGGATGCTATTTCCCGGCCCCAGCCTGACAGAGGGGCAAAAGTTGCCCCAAAAAGGGGCCATGCACGCGGACTTGCTCCTCTTTGAGACGCTGTCCCTCCATGCAGGCCTCCGTTTCTGCCTGTTCTGAGTGTGTTCCGACGGTCGGAGGCCCTCCCGGAGGCCACGATTTCCCGGCCCCAGCCTGACAGAGGGGCAAATGTTGCCCCGAAAAGGGGCCATGCACGCGCACTTGCTCCTCTTTGAGACGCTGTCCCTCCACGCAGGCCTCCGTTTCTGCCTGTTCTGAGTGCGTTCCGACGGTCGGAGGCCCTCCCGGAGGCCGCGATTTCCCGGCCCCACTCTGACAGAGGGGCCAACGATGCTCTGAAAAGAGGGTCAC
>NW_025336638.1:0-10188 GCF_004798865.1 Varanus komodoensis
CAAAATTGGGCGGTTGGCAGAATGCTTCCAAATTTACAGAGTTTGCTTAGGGATGGCTCCCGATACCCTGCCTGTGTCGGTGCATCTGCCGGAGCCCTGGAAGTGGTGTCTGGGGAAGGCGAGCAAAATCTGTCCAAAATGCCGAAAATAGGTCCGAGATGCTGACCCGCAGGTCACGACTCCGAAAGTGGCAAAATTGGGCCCTTGGCAGAATGCTTCCAAATTCCCAGAGCTTGGTGGGGGGGGGGGATATCCTGCATGCGTAGGTGATTCTACCGGAGCCCTGGAAGGGGTGTCTGGCGAAGATGAGGAATATTTGTCCGAAATGCCAAAAATAGGCCCGAGATGCTGACCTCCAGGTCACGAACGGAAAGTGGTAAAATTGGGCGGTTGGCAGAATGCTTCCAAATTCTCCGAGTTTGCTCGGGGAGGGCCCCCGACACCATGCATGCGTCGGTGCCTCAACCAGAGCCTTGGAATGGGTGTCTGTGGAAGGCGAGAAAAATCTGTACAAAATGCCAAAAATAGGCCGGAGGTGCTGACCCGCGTGTCACGAACCGAAAGTGGCAAAATTGGGCGGTTCGCAGTATGCTTCGAAATTTACATAGCTTTCTCGGGGAGGCCCCCCGATACACTGCATGCGTTGGTGCCTCTGCCGGAGCCCTGGAAGGGGTGTCTGGGGAAGGCGAGCAAAGCGAGACCGAAATGCCGAAAATAGGCCCGAGATGCTGACCCGCGGGTCACGACTCCGAAACTGGCAAAATTGAGCGCTAGGAAGAATGCTTCCAAATTCACAGAGTTTGCTCGGGGAGGGCCCACGATACACTGCATTTGTCGGTGCCTCTGCCGGAGTCCTGGAAGGGGTGTCTGGGGAGGGGAGCAAAAGCAGTCCTAAATGCCGAAAAGAGGCCCGAGATTCTGACCCGTGGGTCACGTCTCCGAAAGTGGCAAAATTGGTCGGTTGGCAGAATGCTTCCAAATTCACAGAGTTTTCTTGGGGAGAGCCCCCGATACCCTGCATGTGTCGGTGCCTCTGCCGGATCCCTGGAAGTGGTGTCTGAGGAAGGCGAGCAAAATCTGTCCAAAATGCCAAACATAGGCCCGAGATTCTGACGACGCGGGTCACGAGTCCGAAAGTGGCAAAATTGGGCGGTTGGCAGAATGCTTCCAAATTCACAGAGTTTTCTGAGGGGGGAACCCCGATACACTTCATGTGTTGGTGATTCTGCCGGAGCCCTGGAAGGGGTGTCTGGCGAAGATGATGAAAATTTGTCCGAAATGCCAAAAATACATCCAAGATGCTGACCCCCGAGTCACGAGCCGGAAGTGGCAAAATTGGGCGTTAGGAAGAATGCTTCCAAATTCACAGAGTTTGCTCGGGGAGGGCCCCCGATACCCTGCATGGGTCGGTGCCTATGCCCGAGCCCTGGAAGGGGTGTATGGGGAAGGCGAGTAAAATCTGTGCAACATGCCAAAAATAGGGTCGAGATGCTGACCGCGGTTCATGACTCCGAAAATGGCAAAATTGGGCGGTTGGCAGAATGCTTCCAAATAAAAAGAGATTACTGAGTGAGGGCTCCCGATACCCTGCATGCGTCGGTGCATCTGCAGGAGTACTGGAAGGGGTGTATGGTTAAGGTGAGCAAAAGCTGTCCAAAATGCCAAAATTAGGCCCGAGATGCTGACCCGCGGATCAGGTCTCCAAAAGTGGCAAAATTGGGCGGTTGGCAGAATGCTTCCAAATTCATAGAGTTTTCTGTGGGGGGGCCCCCGATACACTTCATGCGTTGGTGATTCTGCCGGAGCCCTGGAAGGGGTGTCTGGCGAAGATGAGGAAAATCTGTCCGAAATGCCAAAAATACATCCGAGATGCTGACCCCCGGGTCACGAACCGAAAGTCGCAAAATTGGGCGGTTGGCAGAATGCTTCCAAATTATACAGTTTGCTTGGGGAGGGCCCCCGATACCCTTCATACGTCGGTGATTCTGCCGGAGCCCTGGAAGGGTTGTCCGGCGAGGATGAAGACAATTTGTCCGAAATGCCAAAAATAGGCCCCAGATGCTGACCCCCGGGTCACGAACCGAAGGTGGCAAAATTGGGCGGTTGGCAGTATGCTTCCAAATTTACAGAGTTCGCTCGGGGAGGGCCCCCGATACCATGCATGCGTCGGTGCCTCGGCCGGAGCCATGGAGGGTGTGTCTGGGGAAGGCGAAAAAAACCAGTCAAAAATCCCGAAAATAGTCCCGAGATGCTGACCCGCAGGTCACGACCCAGAAAGTGGCAAACTTGGGTGGTTGGCAGAATGCTTCCAAATTCACCGAGTTTGCTGGGGAGGGCCCCCGATACCCTTCAAACGTCGGTGATTCTGCCGGAGCCCTGGAAGGGTTTTCTGGCGAGGATGAAGAAAATTTGTCCGAATTGCCAAAAATAGGCGCGAGAAGCTGAGCCCCGGGTCACGAACCGAAAGTCGCAAAATTGGGCTGTTGTCAGAATGCTTCCAAATTATAGAGTTTGCTCGCGGAGGGCCCCCGATACCCTACATGCATCGGTGCATCTGCCGCAGCCCTGGAAGGGGTGTCTGGCGAAGATGAGGAAAATTTGTCCGAAATGCCAAAAATACATCCGAGATGCTGACCCCCGGGTCACGAGCCGAAAGTGGCAAAATTGGGCGGTGGGCAGTATGCTTCCAAATTTACACAGTTTGCTCGGGGAGGGCCCCCGATACCCTGCATGCGTCGGCGCACCCGCCGGATCCCAGGAAGGTGTGTCAGAGGAAGGGGTGCAAAATCTGTCTGAAATGCTGAAAATAGGCCCGAGATGCTGTCCCTCGGGTCACGACTCCGAAAGTGGCAAAATTGGGCCATTGGCAGAATGCTTCAGAATTCAAAGAGTTTGCTCGGGGAGGGCCCCGGATACCGTGCAAATGTCGGTGCCTCTGCCGGAGTCCTGGAGGGTGTGTCTGGGGAAGGCGAGCAAAACCAGTCCGAAATGCCGAAATTAGGCCCGAGATGCTGTCCCTCGGGTCACGACTACAAAGAGGCAAAATTGAGCGTTAGGAAGAATGCCTCCAAATTCACAGAGTTTGCTCGGGGAGGACCCCCGATACCCTGCATGCGTCGGTGCCTATGCCGGAGACCTGGAAGGGGTGTTTGGGGAAGGCGAGCAAAATCTGTGCAACATGCCAAAAATAGGCTCGAGATGGTGACCGCGTGTCACGACTCCGAAAATGGCAAAATTGGGCGGTTGGCAGAATGCTTCCAAATAAAAAGAGATTACTCAGTGAGGCCTCCCGATACCCTGCTTGCGTCGGCGCATCTGCCGGAGCACTGGAAGGGGTGTATGGTTAAGGCGAGCAAAATATATCCAAAATGCCGAAATTAGGCCCGAGATACTGACCCGCGGATCAGGTCTCCAAAAGCGGCGAAATTGGGCGGTTGGCAGAATGCTTCCAAATAAAAAGGGTTTGCTGAGTGAGGGCTCCCAATACCCTGCATGTGTCTGTTACTCTGCCGGAGCCCTGGAAGGGGTGTATGGGGAAGGCGAGCAAAAGCTGACCAAAATGCCAAAAATAGGTCCGTGATGCTGACCTGCGGGTTACGACTCCGAAAGTGGCAATATTGGGCGGTTGGCAGAATGCTTCAAATTTCACATAGTTTGCTCGGGGAGGGCCCCCGATACCCTGCATGCGTCGGTGGCTCTGCCGGAGCCCTGGAAGGGGTGTCCCGGGAAGGTGAGCAATACCTGTCCAAAATGCCGAAAATAGGCCCGATATGCTGACCCGCGGGCCAGGACTCCGAAAGTGGCAAAATTGGGCGGTTGGCAGAATGCTTCAAATTTCACAGAGTTTGCAGAGGGAGGGCTACCGATACCCTGCATGTGTCGCTTTCTCTGCCGGAGCCCTAGAAGGGGTGTCTGGGGAAGGCGAGCAAAATCTGTCCAAAACCCCAAATATAGGCCTGAGATGCTGACCCGCGGGTCACGACTCCAAAATTGGCCAAATTTGGCGGTTAGCAGAATGCTTCCAAAATCATAGAGTTTGCTGAGGGAGGAAACCCGATAGCCAACATGTGTCGGTTACTCTGCCGGAGCACTGGAAGGGGTGACTGGGGAAGGCGAGCAAAACCTTTCCAAAATGCCGAAAATAGGCCCGTGATGCTGACCCGCGGGTCACGACTCCGAAAGTGGCAAACATGGGCGGTTGGCAGAATGATTCCAAATTCACAGAGTTTACTGGGGGAGGCCCCCGATACCTTTCATGCATCAGTGGTTCTGCCGGAGCCCTGGAAGGGGTGTCTGGCGAAGATGAGGCAAATGTGACCGAAATGCCAAAAATAGGTCCGAGATTCTGACCCATGGGTCACGACTCCGAAAGTGGCAAAATTGGGCGGTTGGCAGAATGCTTCCAATTTCACAGAGTTTGCTCAGGGAGGGCCCCCGATACACTGCATGCGTCAGTGCCTCTGCCGGAGCCCTGAAAGGGGTTTCTGGGGAAGGCAAGCAATACCTGTCCAAAATGCCGAAAAAAGACCCGTGATGCTGACCAGCGGGTAACGACTCCCAAAGTGGGAGAATTGGGCGGTTGGCAGAATGCTTCAGAATTCACAGAGTCTGTTCGGGTAGGGACCCCGATACCCTGCATGCGTCGTTGACTCTTCCGTTGCCCTGGAAGGGGTGTCTGGGGAAGGCGAGCAAAATCTGTCCAAAATGCCGAAAATAGGCCCGAGATGTTGACCCGCGGGTCACGACTCCGAAAGTGGCATATTGGGCGGTTGGCAGACTGCTTCCAAATTCACAGAGTTTGTTGAGGGAGGGCTCCCGATACCCAGCATGTGTCGGTGACTCTGCCGGAGCCCTGGAAGTGGTGTCTGGGGAAGGCGAGCAAAACCTGTCCAAAATGACAAAAATAGGCCCGAAATGCTCACCCCGAGGTACCGAACAGAAAGTGGCAAGATTGGGCGGTTGGCAGAATGCTTGCAAATTCACAGAGTTTGCTCGAGTAGGGCCCCCGATACCCAGCATGAGTCGGTGCCTCTGCCGGAGCCCTGGAAGGGGTGTCTGGGGAAGGCGGGCAAAATCTGTCCAAATACCAAAAATAGTACCGAGTTGCTCACCCGCGGGTCACGACTCCGAAAGCGGCAAAATTGGGCGGTTGGCAGAATGCTTCCAATTCTCAGCGTTTGCTTGGGGAGGGCCCCCGATACACTGCATGCGTCGGTGCATCTGCTGGAGACCTGGAAGGGGGGTCTGGGGAAGGCGAGGAAAAACTGTCCAAAATCCAAAAATTGGCCGGAGATGCTGCCCCGCGGGTCACGACTCCGAAAGTGGCAAAATTGGGCGGTTGGCACAATTCTTCAGAATTTACAAAGTTTGCTTGGGGAGGGCCCCCGATACCCTGCATGCGTCGGTGCCACTGCCGGAGCACTGGAAGGTGTGTCTGAGGACGGCGAGCAAAGTCTGTCCAAAATGCCAAAAATAGGCCCGAGATATTGACCTGCAGGTCACGACTCCGAAAGAGGCAAAATAGGGCTGTTGGCAGAATGCTTCCAAATTCACAGAGTTTGCTGAGGGAGGGCTCCCGATACCGGGCATGCGTCGGTGCCTCTACCAGTGCCCTGGAAGGGGAGTCTGGGGAAGGCGAGCAAAATCTGTCCGAAATGCCGAAAATAGGCCCGAGATGCTGACCCGCGGGTCAGGACTCCAAAAGTGGCAAAATTGGGCGGTTGGCAGAATGCTTCCAAATTCTCAGCGTTTGCCTGGGCAGGGCCCCCGATACACTGCATGCGTCGGTGCATCTGCTGGAGACCTGGAAGGGGTGTCTGGGGAAGGCGAGGAAAAACTGTCCAAAATCCAAAAGTTGGCCGGAGATGCTGCCCCGCGGGTCACGACTCCGAAAGTGGCAAAATTGGGCGGTTGGCACAATTCTTCAGAATTTACACAGTTTGCTTGGGGAGGGCCCCCGATACCCTGCATGCGTCGGTGCCACTGCCGGAGCACTGGAAGGTGTGCCTGAGGAAGGCGAGCAAAGTCTGTCCAAAATGCCAAAAATAGGCCCGAGATATTGACCCGCAGGTCACGACTCCGAAAGAGGCAAAATAGGGCTGTTGGCAGAATGCTTCCAAATTCTCAGCGTTTGCCTGGGCAGGGCCCCCGATACACTGCATGCGTCGGTGCCTCTACCGGAGCCCTGGAAGGGCTGTCTGGGGAAGGCGAGCAAAATCTGTCCGAAATGCCGAAAATAGGCCCGAGATGCTGACCCGCGGGTCAGGACTCCGAAAGTGGCAAAATTCGGCGGTTGGCAGAATGCTTCCAAATTCACAGAGTATGCTCGGGGAGGGCCCCCGATACCCTGCATGCATCAGTGCATTTGCCAGAGCCCTGGAAGGGGTGTATGGGGAAGGCGAGCAAAATCTGTCCGAAATGCCGAAAATAGGCCCAAGATGCTTACCTGCAGGTCACGTCTCTGAAAGCAGCAAAATTGGGCGGTTTGCAGAATGCCTCCAAATTTACAGAGTTTGCTCGGGGAGGGCCCCCGATGCCGTGCATGCGTGGGTGCATCTGCCGGAGACCTGGAAGGGGTGTCTGGGGAAGGCTAGCAAAAACAGTCCAAAATGCCGAAAATAAGTCCGAGATTCTGACCCGCGGGTCACGAGCCGAAAGTGGGAAAATTGGACGTTTGGCAGAATGCTTCCAAATTTACAGAGTTTGCTCGGGGAGGGCCCCCGTTTCCCTGCATGCGCCAGTGCATCTGCCGGTGCCCTAGAAGGGGTTTTTGGGAAAGGCGAGCAAAATCTGTCCGAAAGGCCAATAATAGGCCCGAGATGCTGACGACGCGGGTCACGAGTCCGAAAGTGGCAAAATTGGGCGGTTGGCAGAATGCTTCCAAATTCACAGAGTTTTCTGGGTGGTGCCCCCGATACCCTTCATGAGTCGATGATTCTGCCTTTGCCCTGGAAGGGGTGTCTGGCGAAGATGAGGAAAATTTGTCCAAAATGCCAATAATACAGCCGAGATGCTGACCCCCGGGTCACGAATCGAAAGTGGCAAAATTGGGCGGTTGGCAGTATGCTTCCAAATTCACAGAGTTTTCTGGGGGGTGCCCCCGATACCCTTCATGAGTCGATGATTCTGCCGGAGCCCTGGAAGTGGTGTCTTGGGAAGGCGAGCAAAATCTGTCTGAAAGGCCGAAAATAGGCCCGAGATGCTGACCCGCGGCTCCCGAACCGAAAGTGGCAAAATTGGGCGTTGGGCAGAATGCTTCAAATTTCACAGAGCTTTCTCGGGGAGGGCCCCCGATACCTTGCATGCGTCGGGCTTCTGCCGGAGCCCTGGAAGGGGTGTCTGAGGAAGGCGAGCAAAATCTGTCCAAAATGCCAAAAATAGGCCCCAGATGCTGACCCGGGGGTAACGACTCCGAAAGTGGCAAAATTGGGCGGTTGGCAGAATGCTTCCAAATTCACACAGTTTGCATGGGGAGGGCCCCCGATACCCTGCATGCGTCGGTGCCTCTGCCGGAGCCCTGGAAGGGGTTTCTGGGGAAGGCAAGCAATATCTGTCCGAAATGCCGAAAATAGGCCCGAGATGGTGAACCAGGGGTTACGAGTCCGAAAGTGGCAAAATTGGGCGTTTGGCAGAATGCTTCCAAATTCACAGAATGTGCTCAGGGAGCGCCCCCGATACCATGCACACGTTGGTGCCTCTGCCGGAGCCCTGGAAGGCGTGTCTGGGGAAGGCGAGCAAAATCTGTCTGAAATGCTGAAAATACATCCGAGATGCTGACCCCCGGGTCACGAACCGAAAGTGGCAAAATTGGGCGGTTGGCAGTATGCTTACAAATTTACATAGTTTGCTCGGGGAGGGCCCCCGATACCCTGCATGCCTCGGTGCCTCTGCCGGAGCCCTGGAAGTGGTCTCTGGGGAAGGCGAGCAAAATCTGTCAGAAATGCCGAATATAGGCCCGAGATGCTTACCTGCAGGTCACGTCTCTGAAAGTAGCAAAATTGGGCGGTTGGCAGAATGCTTCCAAGAACACAGAGTTTACTCGGGGAGGGCCAGTATACCCTGCATGCCTCGGTGCCTCTGCCGGAGCCCTGGAAGTGGTCTCTGGGGAAGGCGAGCAAAATCTGTCAGAAATGCCGAATATAGGCCCGAGATGCTTACCTGCAGGTCACGTTTCTGAAAGTAGCAAAATTGGGCAGTTGGCAGAATGCTTCCAAATTTACAGAGTTAGCTCGGGGAGGGACCCCGATACACTGCATGCGTCGGTGCATCTGCCAGAGCTCTGGAAGGGGTGTCTGGGGAAGGCAAGCCGAATCTGTCCGAATTGCCGAAAAAAGGCCCGAGATGCTGACCCGCGGGTCGTGACTCCGAAAGTGGCAAAATTGGGCTGTTGGCGGAATGCTTCCAAGTTCACAGAGTTTGATCGGGGAGGGCCCAGGATAACCTGCATGAGTCGGTGCCTCTGTCGGAGCCTTGGAAGGGGTGTCTGGGGAAGACGAGCCAAATCTGTCCGAAATGAAAAAAATAGGCCCGAGATGCTGACCCAAGTGTCAGAAACCGAAAGAGGCAAAATTGGGCTGTTGGCAGTATGCTTCCAAATTTACAGAGTTTGCTCAGGGAGGGCCCCGATACATTGCATGCGTCGGGGCATCTGCCGGAGACCGGGAAGGTGTGTCTGGGGAAGGCGAGCAAAATCTGCCTGAAATGCCAAAAATAGGCCCGAGATGCTGACCCGCGGGTCACGACTCCGAAAGTGGCAAAATTTGGCGGTTGGCAGAATGGTTCCATGTTCACAGAGTTTGCTCGGGGAGGGCCCCCGATACCTTGCATGAGTCGGTGCCTCTGCCTGAGCCCTGGAAGGGGTGTCTGGCGAAGATGAGGAAAATCTGTCCAAAATGCCGAATATAGGCCCGAGATGCTGACCCGCGGCTCCCGAACCGAAAGTGGCAAAATTGGGCGTAGGGCAGAATGCTTCAAATTTCACAGAGTTTTCTCGGGGAGGGCCCCCGATGCCCAGCATGCGTCGTTGTTCTGCCGGAGCCCTGGAAGGGGTGTCTGGGGAAGGTGAGCAAAAACTGTCTGAAATGCCAAAAATAGGCATGAGATGCTGACCCGCGGGTAACTACTCCGAATGTGGCAAAATTGGGCGGTTGGCAGAATGCTTCCAAATTCACACAGTTTGCTTGGGGAGGGCCCCCGATACCCTGCATGCGTCAGTGCTTCTGCCGGAGCCCTGGAAGGGTTTTCTGGCGAGGATGAAGAAAATTTGTCCGAAATGCCAAAAATAGGCGCGAGATCCTGACCCCCGGGTCACGAACCGAAAGTCGCAAAATTGGGCGGTTGGAGAATGCTTCCATATTATAGAGTTTGCTCGCGGAGGGCCCCCGATACCCTGCATGCGTCGGTGCATCTGCCGGAGCCATGGAAGGGGTGACTGGGGAAAGCGAGCAAAATCTGTCCAAAATGCCGAAAATAGGCCCGAGATGCTGACCCGTGGGTTACGACTCAGAAAGTGGAAAAATTGGGTGGTTGGCAGAATGCTTCCAAATTCACAGAGTTTGCTCGGGGAGGGCCCCCGATACCCTGTATACGTCGGTGCATCTTCCGGAGCACTGGAAGGGGTGTTTGGGGAAGGTGAGCAAAATCTGTGAAACATGCCAAAAATAGGCTCGAGATGCTGACCGCGGGTCACGACTCCGAAAATGGCAAAATTGGGCGGTTGGCAGACTGCTTGAAAACAAAAAGAGTTTGCTGAGTGAGGGCTCCTGATACCCTGCATGTGTCGGTGACTCTGCCGGATCCCTGGAAGCAGTGCATCGGGAAGGCGAGCAAAATATGTCCAAAATGCCAAAAATAGGCCCGTGATGCTGACCCGCGCGTCACGACACCGAAAGCAGCAAAATTGGGCGTTGGGCATAATGCTTCCAAATTCACACAGTTTGCTCAGGGATGGCCCCCGATACCCTGCATGCATCGGTGCCTCTGCCGGAGCCGTGGAACGGGTGTCTGTGGAAGGCGAGCAAAATCATCCCAAAATGCCGAAAATCGGCCCGAGATGCTGACCAGCGGGTCAGGAATCCGAAAAGGGCAAAATTGGGCGATTGGCAGAATGCTTCCAATTTCACAGAGTTTACTCGGGTATGGACCCCGATACCCTGCATGCGTCGGTAACTCTGCCGGAGCCCTGGAAGG
>NW_025336639.1:0-10186 GCF_004798865.1 Varanus komodoensis
GCGCGAACCTAGTCCTGTTGGAGACGCTGTTCCTCCATGCAAGCCTCCGTTTCCACCCATTCCGAGCGAGTCCCAACGGTCATAGGCCTGCCCCAGAGGCCGTGATTTCCAGGCACCACCCTGACAGAGGGCCAAAAGTTGCCCCGAAAGAGAGTGATGGGGACACAACTACTCCTCTTGAGACGCTGTCCGTCTGCGCAGGCCTACGTTTCGGCCCGTTCCATGCGCGTTCCGACGGTCGGAGGCCCGCCTAGGGGCCGCGATTTCTTTGCTCCACACTGACAGAGGGGCAAAAGTTGCCCCGAAAAACCCGCGCGAATGCCGCTATTTCCCGGCCCCACCCTGACAGAGAGGCAAAAGTTGTCTGGAAAACAGGGCAAAGCACACGCACCTAGTACACTTGGAGACGCTCTCCCTCACGCAGGCCTCCATTTCCTCCCGTTCTGAGCCTGTTCCGACAGTCGGAGGCCCACCCGGAAGCCGGGATTTCCCGTCTCCACCCTGACAGGGAGCGATGCACGCGGATTTAGTCCTCTGTGAGAGGCTGTCCCTCCACGCAGGCCTCCATTTCCTCCCGTTGCGAGGGCTTTCCGTTGGTCGGAGGCCTGCCCGGAGGCCGCGATTTCCCGTCCCCACCCTGACAGAGGGCCAAAAGTTGCCCCGAAAGATGGTGACGCGGACACACCTAGTCCCCGTTGAGACGCTGTCCTTCCGCGCAGGAATCTGTTTCCGACCATTCCGAGTGCGTTCCGACGGTCGGAGCCCGCCCAGAGGCCGCGATTTCCCGGCCCTACCCTGACAGAGGGGGAAAGTTGTCCCGCAAAGAAGGTCACGCGGACACACCTAGTCCTCTTTGAGAAACTGTCCCTCATGCTGGCCTCCGTTTCCTCCCGTTCCGAGCGCGTTCCGATGGTCGGAGGCCCGCCCGGAGGCCGCGATTTCCCGGCTCCACCCTGACAGAGGGGCAAAAGTTGCCCGGGAAACAGGGAGAAGCGCTCGTACCCAGTCCTCCTTCAGGCGCTGTCCCTCCGTGCAGGCCTCCATTTCCGCCTGTTCCAAGCGCGTTCCGTTGGTCAGAGACCAGCCCGGAGGCCGCGAGTTCCCAGCCCCCCACTGACAGATTGGCAAAATTGCCCCGAAAAGTGGGCGACGCGGACACACCTATTCCACTTTGAGATGCTGTCCGTCCTCGCAGGCCTCTGTTTCCGCCCGTTCCGATTGCGTTCCAACAGTCGGACAACCGCCCAGAGGCCGCGATTTCCTGGCTCCACCCTGACAGATTGGCAAAAGTTGCCCCAAAAAGAGGGCCACGTGGACACACCTAGTCCTCTTTGAGACGCTGTCCCTCCGTGCAGGCCTCCGCTTCCGCCCATTCCGAGCGCGTTCCGACGGTCAGAGGCCCGCCCAGAGGACGAGATTTCCCATCCCCACGCTGACAGTGGGGCTAAAGGTGCCCCGAAAACAGGCGAATGCGAGCGCACCTAGTCGTCCTGGAGGCGCTGTGCCTCCGCAAAGGCCTCCGTTTCCGCTTGTTCTGAGTGCATTCCGACGGTCGGAGGCCCGCCCGGAGGCCGCAATTTCCCGGCCCCAGCCTTACAGAGGGGCAAATCTTGCCCCGAAACGAGGGCGACGCGGACACTCCAATTCCTCTTTGAGACTCTGTCCATCCGCGCATGAATCCGTGTCCGCCGTTCTGAGTGCGTTCCGACCATTGGAGGCCCGCCAGAGGCCGCAATTTCCCCGGCCCACGCTGACAGAGGGGCAAAAGTTGCCCCGAAATCAGGGGGATGCGAACGTTCCTAGTCCTCTTGGAGACTCTGTCCCTCCTCGCAGGCCTCCGTTTCCACCCATTCCGAGCGTGTTCCGATGGTCTGAGGCCGGCCCAGAGGCCGAGATTTCCCGGCCCCACGCTGACAGAGGGGCAAACATTGCCCGAAAACAGAGGGACGCGCGTTCACCTAGTCCTCATGGAGACGCTGTCCCTCCACGCAGGCCTCCGTTTCTGCCCATACTGAGCGCGTTACAACAGTAGGAGGCCCGCCCAAAGGCCAGGATTTCCCGGACCCACCCTGACAGAGAGGCAAAAGTTGCCCAGTAAACAAGGCGATGCGCGCACCTTGTCATCTTTCAGGCGGTATCCCTCCACGCAGGTCTCGGTTTCCGCCCGTTACGAGCACATTCCGATGGTCCGAGGTATGCCCGCATGCCGGGATTTCCCAGCTACACCCTGACAGAGGGGCAAATGTTGCCACGAAAACAGGGCAATGTGCGCCCACCTAGTCCTCTTTGGGACTCTGTCTCTTGCGCAGGCCTCCTTTTCTGCTTGTACCGACCACGTTTCAAGTGTCGGAGGCCCGCCCAAAGGCTGCAATTGCCCGGCCCCACCCTGACAGAGAGGCATAAGTTGCCCCTAAAAGAGGGAGAAGTGGACGTACCTAGTCTTTTTTGAGACGTAGTCCCTCCGCGCAGGCCTCCGTTTCTGCATTTACCGACCGCGTTTCGACGGTCAGAGGCCCGCCCAGAGGCCGCGATTTGCCGGCCCCGCTCTGACAGAGGGGCACAAGTTTCCCCGAAAAGAGGGCCACGCGGACACAGCTAGTCCTGTTTGAGTCGCTGTCCCTCCACACAGGCCCCTGTTTCCGCCGTTCCGAGCGCGTTCCGACGGTCGAAGTCCCGCCCGGAGGCTGCGATTTCCCGGCCCTCCCCTGACAGAGGGGAAAATGTTGCATCGAAAAGAGGGCCACGCAGACACACTTAGTCCTCTTTGAACGCTGTCCCTCCACCCAGGCCTCCGTTTCTGCCCGTACCGATCGCGTTCCCAAGGATGGAGGCCCCCCCGAAGGCCAGAATTTCCCAGCCCCACCCTGACAGAGAGGCAAATGTTGACCGGAAAACAGGGCGATGCGCGCCCCTGGTCCTCTTTCAGGCGCTTTCCCTCTGCGCAGGTCTCGGTTTCCACCCGTTGCGAAAACATTCCGATGGTCCGAGGCATGCCCGCAGGCCAGGATTTCCCGGCTCCACCCTGACAGAGGGGCAAATGTGGCCCCGAAAACAAGGCAACGTGCACGCACCTAGTCCTCTTTGGGACGCTGTCCCTTGCGCAGGCCTCCTTTTCTGCCTGTACCGACTGCGTTTCCACGGTCGGAGTCCCACCCGGAAGCCGCGATTTCCCGGCCCCACCCTGACAGATGGGCAAGACTTGCCCCGAAATGAGGGCGACGCGGCACACTTAGTCCTCTTTGAGACGCTGTCCTTCCATGCAGGCATCCATTTCTGTCCATTCCGAGTGCGTTCCGACGCTCGGAGGCCCACCCAGAGGCCGCGATTTCCCGGCCCTACCCAAACAGTGGGGAAAAAGTTGCCCCAATAAGAGTGCCATGCGGAAACACCTAGTCCTCTTTGAGACGCTGTCCATCGCGCAGGTCTCCATTTCCACCCGTTCCGAGCGTGTTATGACGGTCAGAGGCCTGCCCAGAGGCCGCGATCTCCCAGCCCCACCCAGACGGTTGGGCAAGACTTGCCCCGAAAAGAGGGTGACACGGACACACCTAGTTTTCTTTGAGACATTGTCCCTCTGCGCAAGCCCCCGTTTCTGCCCATTCAGAGCACGTTCCAACAGTCGGTGGCCCGCCCGGAAGCTGCGAGTTCCCGGCCCCACGCTGACAGAGGGGCAAAAGTTGCCCCGAAAAGAGGGCCACGCAGACACACCAAGTCCTCTTTGAGGCACTATGCCTACACGCAGGCATCCATTTCCGCCCGTTCCGTGCCCCTTCCGACGGTCGGAGTCCCGCCCGTAGGCCGCGATTTCCCGGCCCCCCCTTACAGAGGGGCAAAAGTTGCCCCAAAAAGAAGGTGACACGAACACACCAAGTCCTCTTTGAGACGCTGTTTTTCCGCTCAGGCCTCCGTTCCTGCCCTTACCGAGCACTTTCCGACATTCGGAAGCCTATCAGAGGCTACAATTTCCTGGCCCAACCCTGACAGATGGGCAAGACTTGCCCCGAAAATAGGGCGACGCGGACACACCAAGTCATCTTTGAGACGCTGTCCCGCCGCACAGGCCTCAGTTTCCACCCTTTCCCAGCACATTCCAACGGTCGGAGGCCCACCTGAAGACCGGAATTTCCAGGCCCCATCCTGAGAGAGGCAAAAGTTACCCAGAAAACAGGGCGAGGAGCGCACCTAGTCCTCTTTCAGGCGCTGTCCCTCCGTGCAGGCCTCCGTTTCCGCCCATTCCGAGTGTGTTCCTACGGTCGGAGGCCAGCCCGGAGGCCGCGATTTCCCGGCCCCACCCTGACAGAGCGGCAGAAGTTGCCCCAAAAAGAGAGCGACACGAAAAACCTAGTCCTCTTTGAGACGCTGTCCCTCATGCAGGCCTCCTTTCCGCCCGTTCCGAGCATTTTCTGACATTCGGAGGCCCGCACGGAGGCCGCGATTTCCCGGCCCCACCCTGACAGAGGGGCAAAAATTGCCCCAAAAGGGGGAGACGCACTCGCACCTAGTTTTCTTTGAGACGGTGTTCCTCCGCGCAGACCTCAATTTCTGCCCGTTCAGAGTGCGTTCCGTCAGTCGGAGGCTTGCCCAAAGGCCGCAATTTCCCGGCTCCACCCTGACAGAGGGCAAAAGTTGCCCCGAAAACAGGGCCACGTGGACACACCTAGTCTTCTATGAGATGGTGCCCCTCAGCGCAGGAATCCGTTTCCGCCCGTTCCGAGCGCGTCCCAATGGTCAGAGGCCTGCTGGGAGTCCGCGATTTCCTGGCCCCACCCTGACAGAGGGGCAAAAGTTGCCCCGAAAAGAGGGCGACGCGGACACACCTAGTCCTCATTGAGACGCTGTCCCTCCGCGTAGCCCTCCATTTCTGCCCGTACCGACCGCGTTTCCACGGTCGGAGTCTTGCCCGAAGTCCGGAATTCCTGGCCCCACCTAGACAGAGGCCCAAAAGGTGCCCCAAAAAGAGGCCGACGTGGACACACCTAGTCATTTTTGAGACGCTGTCCCTCCATGCAGGCCTCCATTTCTGCCCTAACCGAGGGCTTTCCAACAGTCGAGGCCCGCTAAGAGGCCCCGATTTCCCGGCTCCACCCTGACAGATGGGCAAGACTTGCCCCGAAAAGAGGGCGACTCAGACACAACCAGTTCTCTTTGAGACGCTGTTCCTCCACGAAGGCCTCCGTTTCCGCCCGTTCCGAGTGCGTTCCGACGGTCAGAGACCCGCCCAGAGACCGCGATTTCCCGGCTCCATCATGACAGAGGGCAAAAGTTGCCCCGAAAAAAGGGCGAGGTGGACACAGAAAGTCCTCATTGAGACGCTGTCCCGCCGCGCATGCCTCCGTTTCCGCGTGTTCCGAGCACGTTCCTACGGTCGGAGTCCCGCCGGCAGCCTCGATTTCCCAGCCCCACCCTGACAGAGGGGCAAAAGTTGCACCGAAATGAAGGTGACGTGGACACACCTAGTCCTCTTTGAGACGCTGTCTCTCTGTGCAGGCCTCCATTTCTGCCCTTTCCGAGTGTGTTCCGATGGTCGGAAGCCCGCGCGAAGGCCGGAATGTCACGGCCCCACCCTGACAGAGAGGCAAAAGTTGCCCCGAAAACAGGTCGAGGCGCGCACCTAGTCCTATTACAGGCGTTGTCACTCTGCGCAGGCCTCCATTTCCATCCATTCCGAGAGTGTTCCTATGGTCGGAGGCCCGCCCGGAGGCAGGATTTCCTGGCCCAACTCTGACAGAGGGGCAAAAGTTGCCCCGAAAAGAGGGCCACGAGGACACAACTAATCTTCTTTGAAATCGTGTCCCTCCGCGCAGGCCTCCGTTTGTGGTTGTACTGACCGTGTTTCAACGTTCGGAGGCCCGCCCGAAGGCTGCGAATTCCCGGCCCCACCCTGACAGAGAGGCAAATGTTGCCCCGAAAAGAGTGAGAAGTGGACACGCATAGTCATCTTTGAGACGCTGTCCCTCCACGCAGGACTCCGTTTCCACCCATTCCGAGCGCGTTCCGACGGTCTGAGGCCCGCCCGTAGGCCGCGATTTCCCGGCCCCACCCTGACAGAGGGCCAAAAGTTGCCCCGAAAAGAGGGTGACGCGGACACACCTAGTCCTCTTTGAGATGCTGTCCCTCCGCGCAGGCCTCCGTTTCCGCTTTTCCTGAGCACGTTCCGATGGTCAGACCTCCGCCAGGTGGCCACGATTTCCCAGCCCCACTTTGACAGAGGGGAAAAAGTTGCCCCGAAAAGAGGGTAACGTGGACAAACCTAGTCCCTTTTGAGACGCTGTCCCTCCACGCAGGCCTCCATTCCCGCCCATTCCGAGCGCGTTCCAATGGACAGAGGCCCGCCCGGGGGCCGCAATGTCCCAGCCCCAGCCTGACAGAGGGCCAAAACTTGCCCCGAAAAGGGGCCATGCAAGCGCACTGACTCCTCTTTGAGACGCTGCCCCTCCACGCAGGCCTCCGTTTCTGCCTGTTCTGAGTGCATTCCGACGGTCGGAGGCTCTCCCGGAGGCCGCAAATTCCCAGCACCACTCTGACAGAGGGGCAAAAGTTGCTCCGAAAAGAGGGCCACGCGGACACACATAGTCCTCTTTGAGACGCTGTCCCTCCGAGCAGGCTTCTGTTTCTGCCCATACCTAGCGCATTACGACGGTCGGAGGTCCGCCCGAAGGCCGGGATTTCCCGGCCCGACCCTGACAGAGAGGCAAAAGATGCCCGGAAAACAGGGCAAAGCGTGCGCACCGAGTCCTCTTTGAGAAGCTGTCCTTCGCGCAGGCCTCCGTTTCCTCCCGTTCCGAGCGCATTCCGATGGTCGGAGGCCCGCCCGGATGCCGCGATTTCCCGGCCCCACGCTGACAGAGGTGCAAAAGTTGCCCCGAAAAGAGGGCCACGCGGACACACCCAGTCCTTTTTGAGACGCTGTCCTTCCACGCAGGCCTCCATTTTAGACCGTTCCGAGCACGTTCCCACGGTCTGAGGCCCGCCCGGAGGCCGGGATTTCCCGGTTCCACCCTGACAGTGGGGAAAAGTTGCCCCGAAAAGAGGGCCACAAGGACACACCTGGTTCTCTTGGAGACGCAGTCCCTCGCGCAGGCCTCCGTTTCCGCTCATTCCGAGTTTGTTCCGAAAGTCGGAGACCCGCCCGGAGGCCGCGACTTCCTGGCTCCACCCTGACAGAGGGGCAAAAGTTGACAGGAAAACAGGGCGATGCACACACCTAGTCCTCTTTGAGACACTGTCCCTTGCCCAGACCTCCGCATCCTCCCATTCCGAGCGCGTTCCGATGGTTGCAGGACCGCCCGGAGGCCGCGATTTCACAGCCCCACACTGACAGAGGGCCAAAAGATGCCCCGAAAAGAGGGTGACGGGGACGCACCTAGTCCTCTTTGAGACGCTGTCCCTCGCCCAGTCCTCCGCTTCCCCCGTTCCGAGCGCATTCCGCCGGTCGGAGGCCCGCCCGGAGGCCGAGATTTCCCGGCCCCACCCTGACAGAGTCCCAAAAGTTTTCCCAAAAAGAGGGTGACGCGGACACACCTAGTCCCCTTTGAGACTTTGTCCCTCCGTGCAGGAATCCGTTTCCACCCATTCCGAGCGTGTTCCGACAGTCGGAAGCCCGCCCGGAGGCAGAGATTTCCCGGCCCCACGCTGACAATGGGGCTAAAGTTGTCCCGAAAACAGGGGGATGCGCGCGCACCTAGTCCTCTTGGAGACGCTGTCCCTCCGAGCATGTCTCCGTTTCCACCCATTCCGAGCGCGTTCCGACGGTCGGAGGACCGCCCGGAGTCCGCGATTTCTAGGCTCCCCCCTGACAGAGGTACAGAAGTTGCCCCGAAAAAGGGCCACGTGGACACACCTAGTCCTTTTTGAGTCGTTGTCCCTCGTGCAGGCCTCCGCATCCACCCATTCCGAGTGCGTTCCTACGGTCGGATGCCCCCCCAGAGGCGGCCATTTCCAGGCCCCACACTGACAGAGGGCCAAAAGATGACCCGAAAAGAGGGAGACATGGACATACTTAGTCCCCTTTGATACGCTTTCCATCCACGCAGGAATCTGTTTCTGCCCGTTCCGGGCGTGTTCCGACGGTCGGAGTCCTGCCCAGAGGCCGCGATTTCCTGGCTCCACTCTGAAAGAGGGGCAACAGTAGCTCCGAAAATAGGGCCACGCGGACACACCCAGTCCTCTTTGAGACGCTGTCCATCGAGCAGGCCTCCATTTCGGCCTGTTCCAAGCACGTACCGACGGTCGGAGGCCTGCCCGGAGTACGCGATTTCCCGGCCCCACCCTGACAGAGGGGCAAATGTTGCTCCAAAAAAAGGGCCACGCGGACACACATAGTCCTCTTTGTGATGCTGTCCCTCACCGCAGGCTTCCGTTTCTGCCCATACTGAGCGCGTTACGACGGTCGGAGGCCAGCCCGAAGACCAGGATTTCCCAACCCCACCCTGACAGAGAGGCAAAAGTTGCCTGGAACAGGGCGATGCACACACGTAGTCCCCTTTGAGATGCTGTCCCTTCGTGCAGGAATCTGTGCCCGATGTTCCGAGTGCGTTCCGACGGTCGGAGGAACGCTCAGAGGCCGCGATTTCCCGGATCCACCCTGACAGAGGGGCAAAAGTTGCCCCGAAAAGCGAGCCACGTGGACGAACCTAATCCTCTTTGAGCATCTGTCCCTCGCGCAGGTCTCCGTTTCCGCCCGTTAAGAGCACGTTCCGACGGTCGGAGGCCCAACTGGAGGCCACAATTTCCCGGCCCCACCCTGACAGTTGGCCAAAAGTTGTCCCGAAATGCGGGTGACGCGGGCACACCTAGTCCTCCTTGAGATGCTGTCCCTCCGCGCAGGCCTCCGCTTCCACCCATTCCGAGCGCATTCCGATTGTCGCAGGCCCGTCCGGAGACCGAGATTTCTCAGCCCCACTCTGACAGAGGGGCAAATGTTGCCCTGAAAAGAGGGTGCCGCGCGTCCACCTAGTCCTCTTGGAGACGTTGTCCCTCCGCGCAGGCCTCCATTTCCCCCTTTTCCGAGCGCCTTCCGATGGTCGGAGGACCGCCCGGAGGCCGCGATTTCCCGGCCCCACATTGAAAGAGGTCCAAAAGATGCCCCGAAAAGAGGAAGACGCGGAGACACCTAGTCCCCTTTGAGACTCAGTCTCTCCTCTCAGGCCTCCATTTCCACCTGTTACGAGCACGTACCGACCGTTGGAGGCTCACCCGGAGGCCAAGATTTCCCGGTCCCACGCTGACGGTGGGGCTAAAGTTGTCCCAAAAACAGGGGGATTCGCACGCACCTAGTCCTCTTGGAGACACTGTCCCACCGGGCATGTCTCCATTTCCACCCATTCCGAACGCTTTTCAACGGTCGGAGGACCGCCCGGAGGCCACGATTTCCCAGCCCCACCCTGACAGTGGGGGTAAAGTTGTCCCGAAAACAGGGGGATGCGCGCCGACCTAGTCCTCTTAGAGACGCTGTGCCTCCACGCAGGCCTCTGTTTCTGCCCATTCCAAGCACGTTCCGACGGTCGGAGGCTTGCCCGGAAGGTGTGATTTCCCGGCCCCACGCTGACAGTGGGGCAAACGTTGCCCCGAAAACAGGGTGACGCGCGTCCACCTAGTCCTCTTGGAGGAGCTGTCCCTCCGCGCAGGCCTCCATTTCCGCCCATTCTGAGCGTGTTCCAACGGTCGGCAGCCCGCCCGGTGCCGCGATATCCTGGCCCCAGCCTGACAGAGGGGAAAAGTTGCCCCGAAAAGAGGCCATGCGCACGCACTTTCTCCTCTTTGAGACGCTGTCCCTCGCGCAGTCCTCCATTTCCGCCTGTTCCGAGCACGTTCCTACGGTCTGAGGCCCACCCGCAGGCCGCGATTTCCCAGCCCCACCCTGACAGTGGGGCCAAAGTTTCCCCGAAAACAGGGGGATGCGTGCGCACCTAGTCCTCTTGGAGAAACTGCCCTCCGCGCAGGCCTCCGTTTCCGCTTGTTCTGAGGGCGTTCCGACGGTCGGTGGCCCGCCCGGAGATCCTGGTTTCCCGGCCCCAGTCTGACAGAGGGGCAAAGGTTGCCCCGAGAAGGGGGCGACGCGCGCGCACCTAGTCCTCTTTGAGACGCTGTCCCTCGCGCAGGCCTCCGTTTCCGCCCATTCCGAGCATGTTCCTTTGGTCGGAGGACCACCCGGGGGCCGCGATCTCCCAGCCCCACTCTGACAGAG
>NW_025336640.1:0-10177 GCF_004798865.1 Varanus komodoensis
GGGAATCCTGTATGGGATCTAATATGAGCCACATAGCAGAAATATGATCATCCTTGGATCAATCGTTGCAGCTTGCAAAACATGCCATAAAGTTCTCTATCGATAGCAGGTGACAAATACGACAATGGCAAATGCAGCAACAACTTATAAACGTATTGAGTATCTACAATAAGATTAAAATCTTCTTGCGCAAACAATTGAAATGCTAAAATTACAGCTGCCAGTTCTGACTGCTGTGCTGATGATTGATTGTCAGTGAATTTCGATGACCAAGAGCCATCAGGCATCTGCCAAGTAACCACTCCTCGGGTAGGAGAACCATCTGTAAACAAAGTTATTGCATGTGACAGTGGCTGTAAAGAAAAGCAAGATGTTAGTTTATATAAAATCTGTGAAAATAGCTGCAAGCGTTTATCTTTCGGTGGATTATGGAGGACTGTTCCTAAGAATCCAGCGAACGCGACTTGAAATTCAAGAGACGTAACCAGCAGTCGCTCGACTTCCTCCTGCTTAAAAGGAAAAAACACACAGTCAATATCTTTCCCAGTAAGCTGTAAAGTTCTGTGCTGCGATTTAAAGAATAAGTCTGCCACAGCAGTTATCCAAGGATATAAATTCCGTGACGGTGTATGTGGCAAATAGATCCATTCTATTATGCAGATTGTCTCTTTATCTTTGGGCACGTAAAGAATGGCTGTTGGTAATAATGATGTTGACAAAATACAGCAAGACAGTTGTGAATCCTCTTTTGGCAGCCGGTCAACTGCCCGAACACGAAGCCTTTGAACTATTAACCTAAATGCAGTCTTCATTTCTGGAGTGACAGGGATTTTATCTGCTGGAGATGAATGACCTGCCAGGGCCAAAAATAGTGGTGAAAGGTCGTCAGTAGTAAGGGCTAAAGATGGCCTAGCCCAGTTAATATTCCCCAGCAAACTTTGGAGCTGTACCAAAGTCAACGTTTCTGGAATATGAAACTGTGGCAACACTGGCACTGAGGCTTTTTCTGAGAGCTGGTGTCCCAAGTATTTGAAAGGAGAGACTTCTTGGACCTTTTCTGGTGCCACATAAAGTCCATATGCTTCCAACGAAGCAACGAGAAAGTCCAGATGACAATTATCAACATTTTTCCCTGCTATTAAGATGTCATCCATGTAATGATACAACATCAAGTCTGGAAATGCTGATCGAAATGGTTGCAGGGCCAAAGCAACAAATAGCTGACAGAGGGTGGGAGAATTTGCCATTCCTTGAGGCAAAACACACCACTCATATCTTTGTGTAGGGCGATCGTTGTTTAGCACTGGAACTGTAAATGCAAATTTTTCCCGATCTTGAGGGGCTAGTAATATATTGAAAAAAACAGTCTTTCAAGTCAATAATTTTCAATTTATAATTTTGTGGGATCAAGTTTGGATTTGGCATCCCACATTGAACAGGTCCCATCACTTGCATACATTCATTCACTTTTCTTAAATCTTGTAGTAATCGCCATTTTCCTGACTTCTTTTTTATCACAAAAATTGGTGTATTCCATGGGCTGGAGCTAGGCTGAATATGACCCAACTGAAGTTGTTCCTGAACAAAGGCTTCCACCGCCTGGAGCTTTTGTAAAGGCAGTGGCCACTGGTCTACCCATACTGGCGCATTTGTTTTCCATTGGATGGGCAATGCATGCAGTGGCGCTGAGGGGGAGGCCCTTAGGATAAATTTGTACTGTTGGTAGCTCCTAAGGAAGAAAGTAAATCTCTGCCCCATAAGGTAATTGGAATGTCCATTATTAAAGGTCGTAAAATCACGATGCGGCCTTCAGAGTGAAAAGTAATTTGCTGTACACTCCAGGAAGCAGCTGTAAAGCCTCCCACTCCATAAACAGGAGAAGCTGGAGCTGTGGGGAAATTTTCAGGCCAATCCTTTTTTGCTATAACAGTCACATCTGCCCCTGAATCCAGCATCCCCTTTATACAGCGTCCTGCCATGGTGACAGATAAATAAGGCCTGTCCGTTGTCAATTGGATAGTTGCCATAGCAATGGGAGTAGTTTGCAAATTTCTCGGCATAGGCTGGCAAGACTGCCGAGAGTCCCTTTCGCTTGACAATGGTATTAAGAGCATACGAGCTACAGGTGATTCTGCCAGAACTTCCATATGCATAGTGGCCCAGAGATGCAGCACAATGTCTGTTGAACCAGATGATTCATACAGACCAGGAACCACAGGCCAAGGATCCGGGCCCATGATAGGGAGCAATAAGCCAATATGGCCTGCTGGTACCGGGTGGGATACTCCAGCAGGTATAGGCACAGCAAATCCCGGAGTTAGCATAACTGATGAGGTAAGAACAACAGGTAGTCCAGAACAACCTGGGTTATGCTCACGTGGCTCATGTGGCTTCTCATCATCCCCTATAGTATAAAGGCGAGGATTTGACAAGCTGCAAAAAGGCCATTCCCCACCAGGGGGCAGCTCAGGGAATGAGTTCTCCTGCAGTTCCCCTATTATTTTTTCTGGGCCCAGGGTTGGCACTCCCTCTCGTTTCCCTGGCTACTGCCAGAGCCTTGTTGTCCCGCCTGGGGGCGTGAGTGACACTGATTGGCCCAATGGAAACCCTTCTGGCAAATAGGGCATTTTTTCGAAGGACGGGCCGCGCTTCTTTGAACAGAACGGCACTGTGCCCGGAAATGGCCTTCTTTGCCACACCCAAAACATTTCTTTCCAGCAGCAGGATTATTAGACTGTTGAAATGTCTGTACTGCAGCTGCGAGCAAACGTGCCTTATGGGATTGCGATCCAACATTCTGGCACACCCGAAGCATTGATTGTATATCGGTATCTGGATTATTATAAATGGGTGTGAGGGCCGTCTTACAATCTTCGTTTGCATTCTCAAATGCTAGTTGTTTGAGTAACAATTTTCGGGCCTTGGGACTGTCAATCTGGCGCTCTACAGCCCGCATCAGCCTATTGATGAACTCTGTATATGGCTCTGTAGCGCCTTGTCTTATATTAGCGAAGCTGGACAAAGAATTATCTCCAGGCTCTGGGATCTTTTTCCAGGCTTTTATGACTATACTTGCCACTTGAGTTAGGGCTTGGTCTGTTAATGCAACTTGTTGCACGGCCATTGCAAAGGCTCCCTCTCCTAGCAGCATATCCTCCATGATATTGATATTATGTATTGCATTTTGAAATGCTTGCGCAGCTGCCCCTTGCTGCCAGGCCTCCAAACAAAGAAGACCTTAGGCAGGGTGGAGGAGGGAGTGGAGAATCATTTTCCAATCCATTGGTGTTAGCCTCTGGAGAGACATGCCTTCCAGCAAAGCTCTGGTATATGGAGCTTGTATGCCATTATCTCTGATAGACTGCTGTAACTCTTTTAGTGTTTGTAACGGTAAAATCTATCCGGGATGGCTTGCATGCCTCTTCCCCCAGGGGCCCCTCTGAGCACCGGGAACGCTGCTGGGACTTCTTGTGATCCCGGATCCCCTTCCTCCATAATTGCCGTTTGCAAAGCAGCAGCTAAAGCAGCTGCATAGCAGAGGCCAGAGTTAAGACTGGTTCCTCATTATCTGATCCCAAATCATCAGGTGGTCTTGATGGCGGAAGGAGGTGGTGCCTTTCATATTGAGGAGGGGCTCTAGGAATCGGTACCGGCGCGGGCGGCAATAACTGCAGCAAAGGCGCAGGTGGTGCGATTCCAGCTTCCAGTTGTTGATTAAATAATATATTAGTCGGTGTTAGTCCTTTTAGACAAGCCCGGACTTTACACCACGTAAATAAAATCCTGGAAGTTACTCGGGGGTGATCCTGAAAACAGTTGCCAATTTTACACCAATCCTCAAGTTTCAACGTGCCAGACTCAGGCACTCAGGGACAAACATCATCAATTGCTTTAATTAATTGTTCGACCTCCTTTTCAGTGACAGAATGTCCCTCTTTAGTAAGTAAAAAATGGAGGTCGTGTTTAAACGCCTGTTGTCCGATAGATAAGGAAGAACCCATCGTATTGATGTTCTAACTTGACCAGTCACACTCACCCGGGATCCGTAGATGCGTGGCGCCTGAAGCCCGTGCTGGGCGTGGGGAGGTGACGACCGCGGGAACCGCCGGTTTGCAGCCGAAGGTTGAGTCGAGGCAAACCGTTTGCCTGACAAAGCTGCCTCACAAAGTTGCTTCACAAAGTTGCCTCAGAGAGGGCACCACTTGTCAAGGATCCAGCCTCGACAAATGGCGCGAGTAAGTTTTTATGAGAAAGAAAAACTGCAGTCAAGAGATTAGGTACAAAGCATGCTCGGTTGCGATCTTGGGGGAACAAAGGAATTCAATTCAATCTGCCCCCCCGTCACCACCGGCAGCTCCTTTTATTACTTCACAGTTTGTTACATAGGTATGTGCCTACAGCCAATAGCCGTCGAGTACAAGGCAGCCAACACCCTAGTGCTTTGCGCAGACGCAGAATACAGGAAGCTTACACATAGCTTTATATGGTCACAAGCCTTATATGGTACACAGGTAAGTACAATACTATTGGCTGTCGTGGCGGGCGTAACTACAGCGCGATCTAGCGATGCAGCAATGAACTCCCACAGAATAATGAGGATGTCATAAAGCTCCTAAGCTGGCCTGACCACTCAGCAGAGCACGCCCCGCCCCGCACCCTCAAAACCCTTCTCTTCCTTCCCTGGAGGGTCCTGCTTGGGGGTGCAGATGCGTCCCCCTCACAGGCGAGCCGTGGGGGAATTTCCTCCAGACGTCACAGGACGGGGGCCTGGGCTGAGGGGGAGCTTTGCTTGGAGAGCTGCCCAGTCAGTCGGGCACTCGGTCCATACAGACATGTCTGTCTCCAGGCTTCCCCGCTCCTGCACCTACTTTGACCCGCTCTAAGAGGCGGTATTGAAACGGTGCCATTGCAAGAGGCAACTCCCCCCTGGGGAAAACCAGGCTCAACCAGGCCATCCAGCCCAGCTGGGGGCAGCGTGGATCCGGAGCAGCCCTCCCACCACAGCTCCCAGCATAGCCAGCCCGGCTGGGGAGCACCAGCGTGAAGGAGGCGCATCGGGCTCCCTCCGTTGCCTTCCTGCGTGCGGGCCCAGAAGACGGGAGGAAGCGCCAGGCTCCCCAGCCTGGGGCCAGGAGCCAGGAGCCAGGAGAGGATTTGTCCCCCAGCTGAGCTGAGCCATGACACAAATACTTCAGGTGTGCCAAGGCAAAATTTTTAAGGAACGTCTCAGGGAGTCCAACGACTTTTTGAAAGGAAAAGCAGAACTGATACGAGTGTGGAAGCAGAAAGCCTCTGATTTGCCCAAGCCTCCAAAGCACATGTGCCCCAGTGGCCCCCCCCACAGGCTCATGTGTACTGATGCCCCCCCAACAGCAGCCAAGAGGGGCATTCTGGGTGAGGACTCCTGTTGCTGCCAGTGCCAGAGTCTCGTTCCTGATGGCGAGAATGAGTGACCGGGACCCACAGAGAAGACGGGATCTCCTTGAACCCGGCGCTTTTATGGGTGAGACTCCCCCAGGACCCCTGCAGTGACTTACGACAGCCTCCCACCAGGTGGCACTCTCCACCGCCAACTACAGGCTTTCAGAGCATACACAGAGTGTTTTATAGCTTCCGAGTCACATGGCCCAGCAGCTGGGCCGTTGATACTAAACAAGGTTTCCTGGTATAAGGTGCAGATGCGATCACGCTATGCTAAGGATTGTAAAATATGAGGGTTTCATAAAGATCTGACAGCCTTTGATCAAGTGATACTAAAAACAGATAAGAAAATGATTAAAAGAATTTATGAGTACTTACTTGACAGGAAAATGGAAGGGGAACAGGTTAAGGAAATTATGATAACATGGGCACAAAATTTTGAATATAACATTGAATTAGAAAAGTGGCAAAAGCTATGGGAGAGAAACATTGAGGTAACTTTAGCAACTTCATATGAAGAAAACTTAAGTAAAATGTTTTATAGATGGTATTTGTTACCAAGTCGATTAGCTAAGATGTTTCCAAATATGTGAAACAGAAGTTGGAAATGTAAACATGATGTGGGTACTTTTTACCAAATGTGGTGGACCTGTGAATATGTGAAAAAGTATTGGATTAAAATACATGAATGGCTTGAGGAAATGCTACACAAACCCTTAGCTTTTAAACCTGACATTTTCTTGTTAGGCATTATACCGGAAAATATTAGCAAACAAGAAATGTATTTAATGCGACATTTAATCACAGCGGCAAGGACTGCGCTTGCTCAATACTGGAAAAGTGAGAAACTACCCACGGAGAAACTGATTTTAAAGAAGATTCTGGACTGTGCAGAAATGGTCAGATTGACTCTATTACTGAAGAAGAAAGAAGATACTGACTTCTATCAAACTTGGGACCTTTTTTATGATTGGCTGGAGAAACGGGGCTTGGCTTAGATTTAAAGATGTCTTTAATTTTTTTATAAATCAATTTGAATATGTTTATAGAATGTACATCCGATGTAATTGATGATTGATTTTTTTAGTTTTTAGTTTAAAAGCTTAAAAAGAAATGTGCCAAAAAAAAAGATACTAAACAAGGGGAACACAGTCAGAACAAGGCGAGGGGTCTGCAGAGGGGGCTCAATCCAATGGCATTTGATGGCAGGATATGAAGGTAAGGATCATGGGATTTCTGTGGGTCGTGGCACGCAAATGCGGGTGACTGCGATGTCGTTAACCAGGTCGCCTGAGCAGCTCTCACTTGTCAGCAAAACAGCAGCCCTGGCAGCTTCTGGGGAAAGCCGTCAGGTCCCCCTTTCCAAGGAACAGCAAATGCCCAGCAGTCACCGGGCTCGGGATTCTGAACCAGGCCTGCTCCCATGCCATCGCCTCCAGTATTTAGACAGGGTCCCTTTAGATGCCAGGGAGCACTTCCTGACGGTTCGGACCCCGAGGGGGTGGGCTGGGCTTCCCCGGGAGGCCGTTGAGGCCCCATCGCTGAGGGTGTCCAAAGCCGGGCTGGACGTGCACGTGGCGGGCATGTCGTGAGCGGGGCTGGCTGGAGCCAGGGCCCAACTAGATGGCCCGGGAGGCCCCTTCTGCCTCGCTCTGGGTCTATGTGTCCACACTGGCCGGGGAAGGGGGCGTGGGGAGGGAGCTGCTGCCCCAGGGAAGAGGCGGGCCGTGCCTGGGGATGGCGGGGCAGGGCGAGCAGCCGGCTGCCGCTTGGAACGTGGCGGAGGCAGCAAAGTGGGCAGTTGGGACGGCGCTGGTCAGTTGGGGGTGGGAAAGCTGTTGGCAGGGAAGAGCTGGCTGTCACAGGCTCGCGCCACGCTCATTTGGTTTGTGCTGGACTGGCGCTGGCTGTTTCTGCAGGGCAGGACCAAGGCCAGGGAGGCGCGCTGTGCGCCTTCGAAGGAGCTGGTGAGGAGCGCCCCGAAAAGCTAAAGACTTACCCTTTTTCTCCGTGCTTGTTCGCCCACGAGGCGAAGGCTTGCTCCGTGCTTCGCAACCAGAGAGTCTCTCCTGCAGGCCTCAGTCTGGACGCTTCGTGGATGCAGGGCCCCAGCCACTCCTCACTGGCCCGCAGTCAAGGAGCCCAGAAAGCCACCCCTCCAACGGGGAAGGCTCCCCCCAGGGCTTCAAGGCCTCCCCGGCTGGGAGACACCCTGGATCTTCACAAGGTCAGGAAGAAGCAAGGGTGCCTCTGGCCTCCCCCTTTGGTTTCCCTTTGAGGGGGGCAGGATCCGTCCACGGTGAGCGAGTCACTGGTGCGCTTTTGTCCTACTTTTCCTGCCACGGGTAATTAATTCCCTGGTGCTTTCGCAAAGGCAGGTGCTTGTCTGAGGGACCCACAGGTTCTACCTTGCGAAGCTTCATTGGGGACGATTGGTCCTTTCACTTGGACCGGGGGAAATGCATACATGGCTCAGAAAGCCCAAATGCTGGGAACAATTGTCGGCCAAGGAGGAAGGGGATGGTGGAGAATGAGGGGCTGGGGGAGTCCCTGAGGCAGCCGGCGTGAGCTTGGGTGGACTCCGGGAGCCGGTGGAGGACAGGAAGGCCTGGAGGAGTGTTGTCCATGGGGCCAAGATGGGTCGGACACGACTTTGCGACTGACAACAACACTGTAGTGCCACAAATGCATTTGGGACGTGGGGAAGGAGGAAGGCAGCCAACCCCCCGTGGACTCAGCAAACCAACTGTGGGTTGTCCGATCATGTGCTAGTCCAGTCCAGGACAGGGTAACAACTCCTTGAACAGATTGTAGGATCTCCTTATGGATCGATACTCAGTGGGAGCCAGGAGTTGCTTGTATTCTCTGTGGAATCCACAGCAAAGGAAGGCAGAGGAGGGCAGCGTTTCCCATCACTGGGACCATGTCCCGAGGTGCGTTTCACTTCTCCCTTGTGGAAGCGCTGAAGGGGATGCAGGGGGATCAACTTGCCCTGAGCTTCTTGTGATTGTACAACTCAAGAGTCAAACTCGTCCTGACCTGGTTTTTGTATGGCCACTTTTGAAGATCCCAAAGGGATCCCAGTGGCAGGCCAGGAGATGGCCCTGGGGAGTCGCAGGTGCTGGAGAGGCAGGGTGGCCCTTGCCCTTGGTGCAAGTGGGGGGCCCTGGTAGAGGAGGAGGGGAGGGGTCTGAGGGCCGAGAGAGCCCTTCAGGCCCCCCAGGAGCAGCCCCCTCTGGACAGAGGGTTGCGGGAGGGGCTGTGGAAGGAGCGGCCGGGGGGACACGGGGGCACGTCACCCACAGGTGGGGGGCCAGCACGGCCTCCTCCTCCTGGCACCAGTCCTGAGCCGGGAAGCAGGCGCTCTGCGCTTGGGGCGCCTGGGGCTGAGGAGGCCTCGCGGGACCAGCAGGACCCCCAGCCTGGGGCCACAACGGCAAGGGGCCACTGCAGGAGAGGCGAGGGCCAGGGCACGGCCGCCCACCAGCACCGGGAAGATGCGCGGCGGGCGACTGTGGCTGGGGTCTCCCTGCTGAGGTCAAGAGGGCAAACGTCACCCTTCGTTGCATAGCCAGAAGTGTGGCTTCTAGATCGAGAGAGGTATTGCTACCACTCTACACGACTCTGGCGCGCCAGCAACTGGAGTACTGTGCTTAGTTTTGGGCCCCTCATTACAGAAAGGATATAGCCAGGTTGGAGTCAGTGCAGCGTAGGGCCAGAAGGTTGGTGGCCGGTTTGTGGGGGATGCCGTATGAGGCAGCCTAGAGAAAAGTAGACTCAGAAGGAATATACTGGCGACCTACGGGTATTTGAGGGATGTCACATGGAGAAGGGTGAAGGTCTGTTCTCCCCTGCAGAGGAAGGCAGGATGCGCTCAAACGGAGCAACGTTCAAGGAGCCCAGGTTCCATGTGGATGCCAGGAAGCACTTCCTGACAGTCAGAACATCAAGGGTGTGGAATGGGCCTCCCCGGGAGTTGGTTCAGACTCAGTCGGTGCAGGTATTCAAGGATAGGCTGGACGTCCACATGGTGGGTATGTCACGAGCAGAGCCGGCTGGTGCCAGAGGTCAGACTAGATGGCCCAGGAGGCCCCTTCTGACACGCTCTGTTTCTGTATTTCTATGTTTCTACTAGTACTAGCCCTCTGCTCTTCTGCAGCAGCCGGCTCTGCTCGTGACATACCCACCAAGGGAGTCATGGAAGCAGCAGGGTGTGCTTGACACCAACAACAACAGACCAACCAACGAAACCAACTAAATGTACAAAATCGTGATGGTCTGGTTTTGGCCAGGCTTTCATCCCATGCATATCCATGCACGTCAAGGGATAGGGCAGTCGGAAAAGAAAGCGAAATTCAAGTTCGATGGATGGTGCCATAAGAGGGGGAGGGGGGGGAAGGGGAAACCTCACAGTAGCCAAATGGATCCTGTGGGAAGATCCCATTTCACAGCCCACTGATGTGGACAGTCAGAAAGGCCAACGGGCAGTACATCTCCTCGAGCTTTCTATTAGGCGTCCGGCCCTTTCAGAGACTGAGCTGCCTGCTTGCCGAAAGCAGCCTCTTCATTTAGTTGCAAAGCTAATCCTGTGTGGAAAGAGGCTCCCAGGAAAGTTGCCTGGTGTCCACTCTTCTGCTGACTCCAAAGTTCTCTTGCTGGTTTGGCTCATATAACACTCTGTCAACGTGTGTCTTTTCCACCCTCATCATCAATCCTATGGTTATGCACGTGACTTAAACCCATGAAACACTCTGCT
>NW_025336641.1:0-10167 GCF_004798865.1 Varanus komodoensis
GATGGCGGCGGGTGGCGCGCGTGGCGGGGCGGCGCTCCGGCCGCGGGTGCTGATCGTGGGCGCGGGGCTGGCCGGGCTGGCGGCGGCGCAGCGGCTGCACCTCGGCGGCATCGGGCGCTTCGCCGACCTGCGCTTGCTGGAGGCCTCGCGCCGCGCCGGAGGCCGCCTCCGCGCCGGGCAGCTCGGTAAGGCTGCGGGGCGGGCGGCCGTCGGGATACTCTGCCCCCGAGCCGGATCTGCGCAGGCCGCCCCTTTGCTGCGCTGCTCTGAGATGCTGCGCTGTGCGGTGCGCGGAAAGGACGATTGCCCGGGGGGTCGGGCGTGCGGGGTGGGGGAGGCCGACGTTTCCCGTGGGGCGTCGCGAAGGCCGCTTAGGGCCGAGGCCCCGGGCTCCGGAGGCGGCGCGGCGGCCGCTGCTTTCGCGCCGGGCCCAGTTCCCTGCATCTCCATTCCAGCCACCCAGGGGCTGGCGCAGGGGCAGCCTCCCGCCGACACCAAAGCACCTCCTGCCCTGCCGGGTCCGTGGGGCACGCCAGGCAAGAAATGGCCCCGATCTCCTGTGTTTCTCTCCCCGTTCCTCCTCCCAGGTAACCAGAAGGTGGAGCTGGGCGCGCACTGGATCCATGGCCCATCCCCCGCGAATCCCGTCTTCCGGCTGGCCGCAGAGCACGGTCTGCTGAGCGAGGAGGCACTGAACGAGGAGAACCAGTCGGTGGAGGCAAGTGACCTCCCACCCGGGCCCTGGTCCTTTTATGGTAGCCGCGGTGGCTTGCTCAGCCCCAGCCTGGTGGCCTCCACAGAGGACTTCTTCGATGCCCTGTTGGAAGAGGCACGCCAGTTTGCCCTGCTCCTCAGGGACAAGGGACCCCCTTCTGTGCCTAGCCTGGGCCAGTACCTGAAAGGCCAGATCGCCCAGAGGGCAGCCAAGGAATGGCCGGAGGCGGAGGCTCAGCGGCACCTGCGGCTGGCCATACTCAATGTGCTCTTCAAGCTGGAATGCAGCGTGTGCGGCTGCCACAGCCTGGATGAGGTGGCACTTGGGCCCTTTGGCGAGTACACCATGTTGCCTGGTCTTGACTGCACCCTTCCCAAGTAAGTCCTTGTGGAGTATTGTAAACCATCGCTGGGTTTTCCTGGAAAGATGGTACAGCGTTGTTTTCAGTCAATGCAGATTTCTCTTCTGCGGGTCTGTGCTCCAAGTCTGAACTGAGCGGTATATGGTGGGGTGGGTGTTTAGATCGCTGCTGAGACAGTGCGCGTACTAGGTGGCCTAATTCCCTCTTTCCTTTCTTCCTCTTAGTGGCTATGAAAGCCTTGTGGAGTGCATAGTGGCATCGCTGCCCGAAGAGAGCTTACTGTTTGATAAGCCAGTGAAGACCATTCATTGGGGAGGCTCTTATTTGGAAGAGGCAACTCCAGGCCGGCTCTTTGATGTTCAGGTGGAATGTGAAGATGGCGAGAAGATCGTAGCAGATCATGTTCTTATCACAGTGCCTCTAGGTGAGGCTTTCTGTTTTTCTCCATATTTAAATGGCTTCCATATCATTTCTTTGCTGTTGTAATTGCCCTCCCACCCACTCTACCATTTTGCAGTACCAGCAATTCTGATTTTGCTCTGTGGTTGCAGTGTGTGCTGCCAGAGTTGGTGGCAGCTGGCTAGTACTGAGTCAGGAGTGAGCTGTAGCAGATCTGTGCAAGATCTTGCAGATCCGTAAGGCAGGAGCCCTCCCAAGTATGGAGCAATGTTATCCATTCAGCTGTTCAGACCAGGACACCCTTGTAAGCTTACCTTTCCAGTGCTTCCAGTTGTGTTCCGCAATTTCTTTAGCAGATAAGGGAGGGGAGAGTTCTCTGCAGAGCCTGCTTGCTGCTCCTGGATTAGAGCAGGCACACTTTAAAGATGATCATGTTATTATTGTTGTTGCCCTTCTTTTCATTTCTGTTTTTCTCTTGCTGATAGTTTAGCCATTGACTGAAAGGAAAGGATGTGAGTTATGCTTTCCTTCATCTACAGCTTGTGCAGCTTCTTCCTGGAGTTTCAGAATGGGAGACAGGGACTCATCTTTTCCATTGCTGCTCATCTTCCCACAGCAGATGCCAGATCGCAGCCAGATCAGTGGAGATCAAAGGAAGGGGCAGCACTAATGCTAAAATAATAATAACTTCCTCCCCTCCCCTTCAAATACTGTGAACTCCAAAGGTCCAGAACATTTTTCAGTGTTTTCTGAAATGTGTGCATACCAAGTCCAGAATACATTTCCCAAATTCTAATCTCTGCTGTGTTGTATTTTTCTCACTAGGCTTCCTCAAAGAACATCATGAGACCTTTTTTTGCCCTCCGCTTCCATCCCAGAAGATTGCAGCAATAAGGCGTCTGGGCTTTGGGACAAATAATAAAATCTTTTTGGAATTTGAGGAGCCATTCTGGGAGCCAGATTGTCAAGCAATTGAGATCGTATGGGAAGACGAATCACCTTTGGTACAGCCATCCATGGATTTGCAGGCTGTCTGGTTCCAGAAGATTGCTGGCTACGTTGTTCTTCAGCCACCAGAGAGGTAGATGGGAAAGAAAAGGGAACCACCTGGAAAGGGTCTTGGAATCAGCTACAAGTGAAATAAGAATCAACAGTGTGATGCGGTTGCTTTAAAAAAAGAATAGATGAATGAAGTTTTACATTGTATCAAACCAATGTATGATTTGGTATAGTTCCTGAATCGTACAGTGTCTAGTTCTGGATACTACCTTTCAAGAAGGATGCAGATAACAAGTTCAGAGACAGTGAAGATGCCCAGGGTATTAAAAAGAAAGTCCCGTGACAAAAGGTTGCAGAACTGTGTTTAGTCTGAGATTGAAGGGGGAAGTGCTTGCTGTGCTTTTTGAGTACCCAAAGGGCTGTCGTGAGCAGCAGCCACAATCTGTTCTCCATCCGAGACCAAGACCAAGCGAGAGGAAGGCAACTGAGGGAAAGCTGCCAGACCATGGCACCCACTGCTTAGGGAAGTGACAGACATTTGTCAGGAATGCTTTAAATCGGATTCTTGCCCTGAGCAAGGGATTGGACTTGCTGGCCTTGTTTGCGATTCCAAGTGAAGACATCATACATTGATGGGCTCTGTGTGTCAATAGAACTTGAGCTAGGGGTAAGTGGCCAAGAAAGAGATCGTGGGGTTGTGGAGGACAGCTGGTGGGTATCATCCTACTGTGAAAAAGTTCTGTTTCAGAAAAGGATTTGTAAATTAAACTGCCAATATCATGCTGCTGGTACGAGAAATCCATGGTGTGACCAGACATGGCACATCCCTTCCTGGCTCAGTTGTGATCATGTGATGTTTGGCACAGCGAGAACACGCCCCATTGGCTCAGTTGTGATCATGTGACATTCGGCATCACGTACTAGTATTGCAAGACATTGCTCGTTTATCAAGTTAAAATTTATTAGAAATGTTTGCTCATCTTGCGAAACACTTGCAGAACAAGTTAACTCGCAATCCTAGGTTTTATTGTATGCTGTGTTGTTGTGAAATTGGAGACACTTCAAATAAATTTTCTAGACAAATTTCTAAATCAAGGCTAGACGAAGAGAATATTGGTTGGTACCCATATCTGAAAAGTTGTGTCCAGTAGAGGTAACAGCATGAGATCTTAAATTCTAATTGACAAAATCTTGAGCTAGCTAACCCTAATCAGGACAGCAGTAATCAGGAAAGTGTCCCAAAGGAACTCCAGTATAAAGCCACAGAATGGTTAACAATCATGTGTAACATCAAAATGAGAGTACATCTAATTTTGTGATTTTAATGGAAACAGCTAATATAGCACTATTGGTTTTTTTAATACAAAGAAGTACTTTGTACAAAGTGCAAAGAATTGGGCTATACTCTGCTTGATATTAATTGATATAAATTATAATTAAAAATAAAGCTGGTATTAACTGTTCTGTCTAACGAAACAAGAGTTTTGTCTTGTGAAACATTGTGCAGCGTGGTGGCCCAGTGAGCTGGACCAGAATGGCAAGCATTTGTACAGCCTTGCCGTGTGGACTAAGCTGCTGTTTGTCTTTCATATGCAGGTACGGGCACATCCTCTGTGGCTTCATTGCTGGAAAAGAATCTGAATTCATGGAAACACTCACAGATGCTGAAGTTCTTACTGCCTTAACCCAAGTATTTCGTAAAGCAACAGGTTGGTATTTGTTCTAAGCTAGTCTTTTTGAAAAGGCTAGATGATAGAAAAAAGAATTCATGTATATTTGTGCTAAGAGCAGCAGCCTAAATTTTCCAGAATGTCTGTAATTCTGTGGAAGTGTATAGCAATGTTGTTCATCATCTTCTGTTACCCCACCTTACTTTGAGAATTAGGATTTTGCTGTTAAAGCTAAATTATTCTGTGCTTTTATGAATGCACAATGAAGGAGAAATAACAGGAGTTTGGGAAGTGAATTAGTTACCATAGCAAAAAGATAGTGTTCTGGTAACCTTTCCAGGATGGTCCTCAGTTATATGAGGGCATGAAGCCAGGTATGGACGGGTTTCAGTCACACAACAGTTAAATGCAAGTCCTTGCTTTGTGACAGTAAACCAAGGACACTTCCCCCTTGAAATTGTCAGAAATTTTGTTGAGACCTCAGTCTGCACAGGCATTGAAGCAGAAGTAGCTATATGTCAAAGGAAGGGGGTTCCAGAACCTTAGAACACCATTTTAGCCCAGGTTTCTTAATCATTGCTCCACCTTGTCCTGACTTCTTTAGGGAAATGGAACCACAGCTCTGCTGTTCTGCACTATTAAAACGCTTAGCTTAAAACTGGAGCTAGTGTCCAAAATACCTACCAGCTCTTTGTGTGTTTCGATCAGGGAATCCACATCTGAAGCCTCCCAAGAGCATTCTGAGATCCAAGTGGCACAGTGAGCCCTACACCAGAGGTTCCTACAGTTATGTAGCAGTTGGTAGCTGTGGAGAGGACATTGACGCACTTGCTCAGCCACTTCCTGAGGAAGCCTCTTATTCCAAGGTAACTTGCTGGGGGCTCCCAGAGCCTCTCTTTCTACTCCCACAAGCCTCGGTCTTCTGGCACCCGAGCAGGAGCTGGCTTCCTCAGAGCGTGTGTGTCCCCATTTTTGCCACAGCACCCATTCCTTGGCTAGACTTGGGCCGATGTGTCATTCTCCAAGCACGGCTAACCACTGTTGTCTCTTTCGTCTTGTTGCAGCCCTTGCAGGTTCTTTTTGCAGGAGAAGCCACACACCGCTCATTCTATTCTACCACGCACGGGGCCTTGTTATCTGGCTGGAGAGAAGCAGATCGCCTCATTGCCCTTTATGGGTCCCCATAGCTCCTTTCTGCTGATGGAACTCTTCTTCAGGAATTATGAAGTGATAATTCAGCATTAGTATTACGCTGCATTAATATCTCATCTTTCTTCCTCTTACAAGGAACATAAGTGGGGGTGGGGTCACCAGGTTCTCTTTGTTTTTCTTGGAAGAGGAAGAAGAGCAGGAATGTAGTTCTCGCCCAGTAGACCTTCGTCATCAGTTTGGTAAATGGCTTGGGACCACAATACTTGGTGCAGCATCAGCCTGCTGGGACGCTGCACTTGACATCTGAGGCCTTCCTCTGGGTGCCCCCTCCAAACGAGGCTTGGACTAGAGCAGCAAGGAGGAGGAGAGCTGCTCAGTGGCGGGCCTCTATCCCCACTGAGCTCTGCCTGGCGCCAAGTGTTGCTCTTTAAATGGCAGGTTAAAGCTGCTGTCCTCACTGAGGTGTTCAGGGGCATCTAGGGATACTGACCAGCGTGATGCAGCACCTGTGTGAGCTGCTTTTAGTCGGTCTGGTTTGTAGCAAGGATCGTTTTAATCATGAGATTGTTCTTTAATTTTGTATATTAGGCAACTTTACACTTTATTGTACTATGGTCTTGTGTTTATGAATTCTAGTAAAGCAGAGAGCTCTGGCTATATGGAAAATAAATAAATAAAATTAAAATACTTGGGTCCTCCATCTGGCAATATAGAAATCAATCAATCAATTAATATTAAAATGCTTGGGTCCTCCCATCTTGCGTTGGCCGTTGGAAGCGGTGATGGCAGAAGTCATGGCTAGTCGTACCTCCCTGATGTGCTGGGGATAGCATTCACTTTTCCATCGTGATGGATGACATTCTGATAAGCCAATTAGCAAAAAGTGGACTAGATAGAAAAATGATTAGGTGGGTTCCAAATTGGTTGCTGAATCGCACATGAGCACTCCTCAATGGCACCTTCTCAGACTGGAGGCAGGTAACCGGAGGGGCGCCGCAGGGTCCAGTCCTGGGCCCCGTGCTCTCCAACACCTTATTAATGATTTGAATGAGGAAGTACAAGGAAAGACAGTCAAATCTGCAGACTATACAAAACTGGGTGGAATAGTGAACAGTCTAGAAGACAGAATGAAGATCCAGGGTGATCTTGATAAACCTGAACACTGGGCTGAAAGCAACAGAATGAAATTCACCTAGGAAAGAGAAACCAAAGGCATCGATACAAGATGGGGAATACATTGTTCAGCAGAACTGAAAAGGAAAAAGATCTTGGAGTAATTGTGGACAACAGGCTAAATATGAGCCAACAATGTGATGAAGCATCAAAAAGGGCAAATGCTATTAATAGAAGCATTTCTTCCAAATCATGAGAAGTAGTTCTCTTCTACTCCTCACTAGTCAGACCTTATCTGGAATACTGTGTCCAGTTCTGTACACTAAGATTTAGGAAAGATGCACAAAAATCAGACAGCGTCCAGAGGAGGGCAACAAGAATGATCCAGGGTTTGGAAACCCTGCCCCATGAGGAGAGACTGAGAGAACTGGGCATGTTCAGTCTTGAGAAGTGAAGAGTGAGGGAGGTCATGTTCTCCCTCCATAAGTCTCTCAACAGGTGTCACAAAGAGGAAGGCCATGATCTCGTCCTGCTGGTACCAGAGTACCTGGGACAGGGAATCGACAAGTCAAGCTGCGTCAACCCAGATTCAGGGTGGACATCAGGAAAAGCTTCCTCAGTGTCGCAGTGTTGTGCCTAACGACCCGGAGGCATCTTAGCATGTGCAAGAGAGACAGAAACTCCCAGTCAGAATCGGGCTTTGGAGCAAGATTTCTACTTGGAGCCCATGGCACAACCCCCCCCCCCCCCACACACACACACAGCCTGACTCTGACAAAGTTGTTATCTGGCCTTCACTCTCTGCCCAGCAGGCCGAGGGATGCCATGGAGGATGCCCAGCTGAGGAGAAGACCGGTGCTGGAGCCAATTAGAAGAGAGGCAAAGTCAAAGAAGGACGGAGAGGAGTTTATCTGGCCCCCAGAAGGAGGGACTTGCTCACAGGGTTAAACGTATGGAATAAATCTGAGATGGGTCAGAAAGGAGGGGGCGACTGGCTCCTGTGCTATTCGTCATCTGTGCATCTTGAAGTTAAGAATAAAAGGCTTTAAACTTATTGCCTGTATCTGTGTGAGTAATTAGGGAGAGTGCTTTGGCCTCACGACACAGAGCAAGATGGCAGTGGAACCAGCTGGCTGGAGGCGGGGGGCTCGCCCACACTGGGGACACTCAGAAAGGAACCAGACCGTCCTTGGAAAGGGATGCTGTAAACGCGTCCTGCAAGAGCAGGGGGTTGACCCTGATGGCCTTTATGGCCCATTTGAACTCTTCTCTGATTCCTGGCCCAGAAACGGAACTTTCTGCTCTAAAAGACTCAGTACATGCCAGAGGAACACAGCTGCATTGTTCACCTTGTTTGCGAAAAGGCAACTGTTACATATTTAAATTGGAGCCTTATATAAAAGTGTGGAAGAACCAATCCCTCTCCCACCTGTCAAAATAGGTGCTGTAAGAGAACAGTGGCGGCGGCAGTTATGTTTAGGTGCATTCCCAGCACTGGGGCTCAAGGCAGCTTCCACATTAAAGGCTTACACAATTAAGACATGAATAGAAATGCACTTAAGTCGATATAAGGCAGCTAGAGCTTTTAAATAGTTTAAGTGCCACAATGGAGGCCCAGTGGCGTAGTGGCCTGACGTTGCTGGCTGTGCCAACCAGAAACGCTCAACGCTCCGGTGGCTGCAACCCCACAGCACATGACGGAGGGAGCACCTGCTCCCAGCCCTAGCTCCTGCCCACTCAGTGGATACTGGGTCACGGAAAAAAGGCCAGCTGTGTTCGTGAGAAGCGGGCAGCAGGCGCTGGACCTGCCCAGAGGCGAGGCGAGGCGAGGCGGGATCAGTGGCAGAAGCCCGGGCGTGCCAAAGGAAATCCAAGCACCACTGGTCTGCCTGCGTGTGGAGCTAGTTCGCCCCATGCGGTGCCCCCTGGATAAGCATGCATGTGTGACCAGAAGTAGCACTTTGTAAGCAGCCAAACATCTACTATGCGGTCGCACTGTAGACTCCGGGCTAAATTGTATCATCACCATCCACTAAATTAATAAAAGCACCACAATTAAAGCAGCCACAAAAACAGTAAAAACACTATACAACAAAACTAGTTCAACGCAATCTCACGGGTCAAGATCATTTCCACAGGTCTGCAGGAACAGAAGCTTGCTAGCCTGCTGAAAACTCAACAAGGAGGACACTCATCCAGCCCCCCCTGGGCGGAAGTCCCTGAGCTGTGGGGCAGCCCTATGACACAATCCCCCCAAGTGTACTTCTGAAGGATGTGGAACCAAGAGAAGAGCCTCCCCTCAACCATACATGGTACCGAATGGCACATAGGAAGAGAGGAGGAGTTTTGACAACTGATCCTGACCTGTAGCGAGCACTTTGAATTTTGCATGGGAAAAGATTGTGGGTTGGTGAAGTCATTTCAAGAAAGGAGTTCTGTGCCTTCTGTAGCCAGCTCAAGTTACCAGACTGGCAGAAGGTACCTTCACCAAATGAAGCTTCCAAACACTCTTCAGAGAAAGCCGCTCGTACAGGATGTTAAAGTGGTCAGGGTAAGGGTTAGGGATGTGAACCAGGGTAGGGTTAGGGTTGGGGAAAAAAAGTGTCCTGCCATGATTTTCATGGCTGGAATGGATTAAGAATGGGCAGATATGATGAGCTGTGCAAAAAAAGCTTCTCAACGAGGGCTTTTTCAAAATCTCCCATTCCAATGGTATTTTACCCCTCTATTAGGGTTAGGGGTGTGCACCAGGATAGGGTTAGGGTTAGGAAAACGAGGTCTCCTGGCATCATTCTGATGCTTGGAATGAGTCGCGAATGGGCGGAAATGATCTGTTGTGCAGAAAAAGCTGCTCAAGGAAGGCTTTTTCTAAAAAGCCTCTTCCAGTGGTACCTCCCCCCTCTATTAGGGTTAGGGGTGTGCACCAAGCTAGGGTTATGGTTAGGAAAACTAGGTGTCTTGGAATCAATCTGATGCTTGGAATGAGTCGCGAATGGGCGGAAATGATGTGTTGTGCAGAAAAAGCAGGTCAAGGAAGGCTTTTTCTAAATGGCCTCCTCTAGTGGTACATCCCCCCCTCTGTTAGGCTTAGGGGTGTGCACCAGGCTAGGATTAGGGTTAGGAAAACGAGGTGTCTTGGCATCATTCTGATGCTTGGAATGAGTTCCGAATGGGCAGAAATGATGTGTTGTGCAGAAAAAGCTGCTCAAGGAAGGCTTTTTCTTAATAGCCTCCTCCAGTGGTACCTCCCCCCTCTGTTAGGCTTAGGGGTGTGCACCAGGCTAGGATTAGGGTTAGGAAAACGAGGTGTCCTGGCATCATTCTGATGCTTGGAATGAGTTGCGAATGGGCGGAAATGATGAGCTGTGAAGAAAAAGCCACTCAAGGATGGCCTTTTCTAAATGGCCTCTTCCAGTGGTACTTCCCCCCTCTTATTAGGGTCAGGGTTAGGGTTAGGGTTTTTTTTTTTTAGGTTTTATGTATTTTTTATTAAAATCTTTCTACTTCAAAATTACTACAACCGAACGCAAAAATCTGTAACAAACATCAACTTCAATCTCTTACTAATACAATTTGTCTCCTAACTAACTTAACTCTAATACATATATACACCTATCACTACAGTTCAATATCCTTCCTTATGTACAATTTGAACAGTCCTTGTATTTGTATCTAGTTGCTTTTTTTTTTAACTCAAACATTATTATGTAATAGCTGGAGTGCCATCAGCCATCCACGGCCAGAATTTCTTCCACTTT
>NW_025336642.1:0-13097 GCF_004798865.1 Varanus komodoensis
GAAAACCAGGTCCAGAGTGTGTCCACGTTCATGGGTCGGGCCAGCGACATGTTGAGACAGCCCCATGGCTGCCATGGAGGTCATGAAGTCCTGAGCCGCCCCGGACAGATCAGTGTCAGCATGGAGATTGAAGTCCCCCAGGACCAACATCCTGGGAGTCCTCAACACCAGGTCCGAGATGATCTCCGTCAGCTCAGGCAGGGACACTGTTGGGCAGAAGGGTGCACGGTACACCAACAGAATCCCCAATCTGTCTCGGTCGCCCAACACCAAGTAGAGGCACTCCAGCCCTGGTCTCGAAGGGACAGGAAGTCCAGTGAGGGAGATGGAGGCTCGGTAAACCAAAGCGACCCCCCCTCCCCTCCCCTCCCCTCTGGGCGCGAACAGTGCTGAACCAGATACCCTGGCGGGCATAGTTGGGAGAGGGCAACATCCCCCCCCTCTCCCGCCCAGGTCTCTGTAATGCAAGCCAGGTTGGCCCCCTCATCCAGAATCAAGTCATGGATGAGGGAAGATTTGTTATTGACCGACCTGGCGTTAAGCAGCAGCACTGTCAAGCCCGAGGGGCGACTGACAAGACTCCCTGGTACCCTCTGGTTGGGGGCAAAACCAGAAGTAGGGATAGGTGTCAGCCGTCTGTCCCTCCCTCTTCTACGCGGACACGTTAAGCCCCCTCCGCTGTAACATCCATTGCCCAAGTCCACGCCCATGGCAGCGCCCGCGTGCTCCACAGGAAACACAAGCGGCGGTATGGCCAGGGACGACTCCATAAAACAGTTAAAATACAATAATTAAAAAAAAAAAAAACAATTAAAAGGCCAATCATGAAATGGCCAAACAAAGCTCCTAGCCAGCCCAGCCCCCCGCTCGGCCCACCGAACGGCCCACCAAACGGTGGCAACCGCCCTTTGGCCATCGCCCCGAGGCCGCCGGCCCCGGCCGCCGCTGGCGCTTTGAGGCCACGGGGCGCTCCGATGCTCCGCCCCCCCCGTCCGGCGCACGCCTCTCACACGTGCGGGGTGGGTCCCGGTGCCAGGTGCGGTCAGGCGGTGTTGCTACCGGTGCGGGCGTTGCTGCCGAGTGGCGGCACGGAGTCAGCGCGCTGCTGTTTCCCCTTCTGTCATGTGTTCAAGTGACAGAAAGCCAGATTCCAGCTGAACCTCAAGGAGAACTTCCTGACAAAGCAGTACAGCAATAGAAATAATGACTGAGGGACTCTTTGGGCTCTCCACAGCAGAGACATTCCAGAAGCCACTTGACAGCCGTCTGAGAGGGATTGTTTATCTTGGATTCCTGTCCTGAGGAAATGGTTTGACCTCATGGAGTTCTTGGCTCATTCCAAATCTCCCGTATTAAGATTCTTGCGAGTTTCCTCAAAAACAATTCCTATTATGTACACAAAAATGAAGTCACCTTTGTGAAGGACTCCAGCCTCTGGAGCTTAGCTGAACATTTGGTGCTTTGAAGGTCTCCTAACATATTGTCCACAGAGAAGCTGTTCTCCCTCTCCCTGCAGTGAGAATGCTTCTATTTTCTCTTTCTGAAATTCCTAGAATAGAATCCAGGAATGAAATCAAAATCCTTTCCATAATAGGCATCATACCCAGTAAACTCTTACAAGAAGTGGAGTATTAAATTTCTCTTCTCAAATGCTTTTAATTTCTCTGTTGTTCCAGTTCCACACTTTCCTGAGAGACCCCCAGTTTCACAATCATTCCATTGAAGGGGTGTATTTGGATGAGAACGGAGACTTGGCAGTCAACTTGGACCTTGTCAATTGGGTGAAGTTTCACAACGCGACTGTTGGAAGAATGTAAGTTTGGAGTCTAGAAGGACGAGAGTTGTCTGGAGCCAAGTTCACCATTCACCAAGATCCTATTGCATGGCCCAGATGGCAAGATCAGGTAAATAAAACTCTCCCCCTTGTTCCATGTTTAAAATGTCCTATCCTTTCACTAACCTTCTGGCTAAATGGGGGTTTCAAATTATAGTAAACACATAAATGAACAATCAGTAGATGTAATAGGTGTAGTGAATACTGGCTATGAATCTCATTTGGAGGGAATGCCCAGCTGCTTTGGCTTCACAGGATGGGGTTCAGTTATCAAATCTGATGAAATCCTAGTGGCCCTCTCCTCTCCATTATTTCCAGCTCTGTCTCCTCAGTTCACAGCTTCATCATCCCTAACTCATCGCCCTTGATGCTCTTTTTCTCCATCCTCAGCCCCTGCCCCAGGCCAGGTGTGTGGGGAGCTGCCGCCCTGGATTCTTCAAGGTGGCTTGAGAAGGACAGCCCGTTTGCTTCTATGACCGCGCTCCCTGTCCTGAAGGGACCATCTCCACTCGGGAAGGTGGGTGATCACAGAGGAAAAGGGAGTGTCAGGCAGGAAGGCAGAGGTTCATCCAGCAAATGAGGTGACTTTGGGAGTGCTAACCCATCCTGCTAAGAATTCAGGCTGGCATGGTTGTTTCTGGAGCACCACAGCAGAATACAATAGTAAGGATGGTTTTACTTGCTGTGCAGAAAGGACCATCTGTAATAGAGAAAGTGGGTGAATACAGAGGACAAGGGAGCGCCTTTTGGATCTCCCCTTGCCTCTTCTGGAACAGCTGAAAAAGGACTTCTCTTCATGGAGGGCTTCCCATCTGCAGTGGTTGCTGGGAGCAGCAGATTATGCAAGCAATGGTTCCCCTGGTGTTTGGGATATGGGGGATTCACACATGTACAGGAAGGTTGGGAAGGGAGTACATGTGGATTGGATCTTCAGCAGTGCATGCTGGGCTTCAGCAGATTCTGAAATAGGCAGGGGACATGCATTCACAGAGTTGAAGATGCAGAGAGTTATTATGTATTATTAAATATTTTTGAACAGTTATGAAGACAGAAAAGGCCTACAATTGAATGCACCTTCATGAGTACTGAACATGGAATGCCATGTGCTTAAAAATCATTTATTATTTAATACATTTAATACATTTATATCAGGGCATTTCTTCTTTCAAGAAATTCATGGAGGTTTCTACTATTCTCCTCTTCCCTTCAATTGTATCTTTGCAACAACCCTGTGAGTTAGGCAGGACTGAGAGCCTGTGGAAGCCAACAGTCACCCATTGAAAGCCATTGCTGGGTCAGGACTTGAATCTGGATTGCCTCTCAACTGCACCATGTTGGCTCCCAGTCAATCAGGCATTGTCAGTTGTGGAATTCCGCCCACCCCACTAGGGCAGCAAAACTGCCTCTCTCAACTAAGAACCCCCCACCCCCAGATGTCTTCCTCTTCTCTCCAACCCTGATGGGTTCTGTGAAGTAGAACTACTTCCAAAACATAGGAACATACAATCATAGAACCAGAGCAAGTCAGAAAGGGCATCCCAGTGCATCTAGTCTGATCCTCGGCTCCAGCTGGCTGTCCTCATCTAATACCCAAACATTCCTTGAACACCCTCACCTCACCACCTCCCTTGGAATCCCATTGCATCTAGCATAGGTCCTAATCTTTGGGAAGTGCTTCCTGACATCCATTCAGAGACATGGTTCTTTCAAATTTGCACCATTGGACTACATGCTTTCCTACACCACAGAGAACTGATCTCAACCTTCTAACGTGTGGCAACTCCCAGAATACTTCACACACACTAGATGACACACTCAGAAGGTTTTTCTCTGCAGAGGAATCATGTTGCTCAGTCCCAGCCCATTTGGTTCCTATATGGTTCCATACATGGCTGTGGAGAACTTTGATGCAACTTCCTATTAGTGTGCAGTGTAAAAGCAGAGAGGGGAGCTGGCACTGCCCATGTGTCAGCATCTACTTTGGGGTCCTTCTCTACCTACATGTCATTGGAGAAAGTCAAGGGATGGATTACCAAATGACAGGTCCCAATGATTTGGTGTTGTTGAAGGAGTCCCTCTGCTCAACCCAAGGAGAGTTTGTGGCCTCCTTTGAGTAGAAGTGGGTAGGCAAGGCTGCTGGTATTGGAGGAGTCACGTGTTCATGAGCTTGTAGCAGAGGATGGGTTCACAGGTGGTTGGAGAGTCAGGGAAGGAATTCCTAGTGTTCCCAGATGGATGCCTGGAAACAGACTTAGGATGGCCCCTCATGATGCTTGGGTACAGTGGACATGGGTGCTCAGCCAGGATCAGGCTCAATGCATCCTGAGGGGCTGTGAGTCAGGCTGGATGGATCCTGAATGGGAGGGCAGCATCCCTTCCATTTTCTTCCCTGAATCTCTATGGGTGATTCAAGCCAGGATCAGTACTGGAACTACCAGATCCCAGTAGAGTGGTGTAACGCTGCACCACATCCCCCCAGCCAAGAAGGATTGCAGTAAACTTGTCAGGAAAAGGCTTGGTGCAAGGCTTGACCAGGGAAAGCTTGTTGTAGGCTGTCTTGATCTCCATGATCCTCCACAGCTCATGCAGCAGCTGCTTGCCTGTGAAAGCACACAGAAGGAATTCTGCAGCTGCTTGGGAAGCCAGGGGTAGAGGCTCTCACTTGCAAGATTTGGACCTCTTTGTGAGTTGAGTCAATTCCAGAGAAAAAGGAATTTTCTGACATTCTGCCTTGCAGAACAAAAGGTTCCAAGGAGATGGGCTTGTACAGTGGAAGAACTTAAAGTTGCAGCTGAAAGTGTTTCTGTGGCAGAAAGATTTACTGAGTCAATTAAGGAGGATGCGTGTGCCACAAACATCTCAAGTTTTGCTCAGTAGACATTGAGCAAGAATTTTGAAACCATGACAAAAACATTTGTCCTCTGTTTGAGTGACATTGAATGTGGCCTGGACAACCTCTTCTAAGAAAGTCAAGGATTGGAGGGTTGGCTTGAATAGTGGCTGCCACATTGTTGGCTGCCGTAATAATTTACGTAAGTAATTGTGTTATATTTGGAACATGATGTTGCCCAGTACGTCCTCCTTCTGCCAGCAAGCGCTTTATGCTGTCAATTGCAGCCCCATATTGCCATTGCTTCTAATACTAAGGAATGGAGACTGCAATGGAAGTCAGGCTGCTGTGCCTCTTGCTTTTGATAGATGCAGAGTATTGCCTGAAGTGCCCAGAAGATCAGCATCCAAACAAGGCCCGTGATCAGTGCATCTCCAGAGTCATCACCTTCCTGTTCTATGAAGCTACACTTACCTCAGTCTGGATTCCTGATCCCAGGATAAATTCCCATTCCAATTTGAGCAGAACTGGGAATGTGCAGAATATTGCAACATGAAGAGTGAGGTAATCTAGAGACCTCCCCAGTTGTGATGGCCTGCAATGGATGAGCAATGTCTGTTTGCTTGCCTGGGGATTACATGGCTAACACATGCAACAAGTGCAAGCTGGCAGCCATCTTGGAAGAAAAAGTGAGAGTGCTGGAGTAGTGAATGTGAACCCTCGTGGAAAAGAGACGATGTCAAATTCTGAGGCTGAGCAGTGCAGCTGCAACATGGAGTGTAGTATGGGATCTGATGCCAAAACTGAGAAACCTGAGGGAAGGGAAATTGAGGAGAGAGCTCCCAGGAAATGAGGGACAGTCAGGAGACAATGAACTGGAAGATGCTCCAAACTACTGAAAGCACTGGAACCATGTGGCCACTTTCAACTCCTCAAGAATCAGACTCTTGGGCAGTATAGAAAAGACCCTCTGAGTTGTTGTAAGGATTGACAATATCAGACAATTGAAAATTGACAATATCATAGACAATTTAAATTAAGGGTACCCCTTCCAAAGTCCTTTACAAGCAGATAAACAGAAATGCTTTAAAATCTGGATCACAGCGAAAATCCATGCCTCAAATCTGAGATGCCGGAAAAGCACCATTGCCCTTCATCTCAATTCAAAGGGCACAATGAAGCGCAAAATTACCCCTGCTAGGATTTTCATGGCAAGGTCAGTTCACCTCGGCATGAAATTCCTTAGTAGTTCTTAGTTCTAAGGCAGAGATATTGAACAGCTCTGCAAATGAGATGACATCTATCAACAAAGGATTATCCATTTCAGAGTCCTTTCAAGATATGCAAACAAAACTGCCTTAAAAGTCCAAGCTGCACCAAATTGGTGTGTTATTCCCTTGGCAAAGAAAATGACAGAATATAAAAAGAAATAAAGCAAAAAAGAAAAAAGACAAAGCAGGAGGTTCAATGCATCTTGAGCAGCTGGGCGCCAGGCTGGAGGAGTCCTTCATGGAGGGCAGTATCCCTTTCAATTTCTTACCTGAATCTCCAAGGGTAACCCAAAGTTTGCAGCAAGTGTTGGGGAATGGAGATATAGAGTTGCAACCTTGCATCAAATTCATGGGAATCTTTTTTATGGGCTATCGTGATTTTCTTGAACTTGTACAGCCCATGCAGCTGCTCCTTGTCCTCTGCTAGCAGGCAAGAACAAATCTGCAGCTGGGACTGCTTGGAAAGCCATGGGAAGATGCTGCCATGTGTGTGATCTGGAACTTTTGGAAAACTGAGTCATCTGCAGAGAAAGCAGAGCTTTCTGATCTTCTGCCTTCCAAAATAATAATAATAATAATAATAATAATAATAATCTCAAACGAATGGGCTTGGTCAGTGGAAGGGTGACCTAAAGTTTCGACTGAAGGCAGCAGTATGAAAGTCTCTCTGTAAAAGAAAGATGACTAAGCCAAGTAAGGAGGATGGGAGTGGCAGATACATCCGTAATTTTGCTGGGTAGGCTTTCAGTGGAATTTGAGCCCTGTGAAGAGATTCTTGCCAAGAATGGTCCCATGATTGGTAGACACTACCCTGAACACATGTCAAAATAGCTGTTCTGTGTCTGACCTACACACCAACCAAACTTGGCTCTAACTACCTCTTCAAAGAAACCCAAGGACAGGTAGGGTGGGTTGAAAAGTGGCTGCCATGTTGTTGGCCACCATGATAATTCATGTGAGGAAATCCTTTGCCTTTGCAGAACAAAGGGGCCCGGTAAGTGTTTCCATGCACTGCAAGAAAGCACTTAATGCTGTTAACAACAGCATAATGTCATTATTTCTAGTACTAATGATTGTAATACAAATAACAGCAAAAATGAATCAAATGTAAAAAAACAGACTGCAAAGGATGGCAGTTTCTCTTGCTTTTGACAGATGCAGAACATTGCCTGAAGTGTCCAGAAGACCAGCATCCAAACAGGGCCCGGGATCTGTGCATCCCCAAAGTCATCACCTTCCTGTTCTATGAAGAATCTTTGGGGACCTTCCTTGCTTGCTTGGCATCACTTTTCTCCATTGCCACAGGATGTATATTGGGAATCTTCAGGAAATTCCAAGAAATCCTGGTAGTTAAGGAAAACAACTGAGACCTCTCCTACATCCTTCTTGTCTCCCTCCTGCTTTGCTTTGCATCCTCTTTCCCATTTATTGGCCAGCCAAGAAGCATCACCTGCCTCCTCCGACAAACAGCCTTCAGTGTAATCTTCTCAGTGGCAGTCTCTTCCCTCCTGGCCAAAACCATCACTGTGGCGCTGGCCTTCCTGGCCACCAAGCCAGGCAGCAAGGCAAGAAACTGGTTGGGGAGGAGTTTGGCCAATTCCATTGTCATTTCTTCTTCCAGTATCCAAGCTGTCATCTGCACCATCTGGTTGGGAATCTTTACCCCATTTCCTGACTCTGACAAGCACTCCCAGCCTGGGCAGATCATTCTGCAGTGTAACGAAGGCTCTGTGCCCATGTTCTATGCTGCCCTCGGATACATGGGCTTCCTGGCTGCCATCTGTTTTACAGTGGCCTTCCTGGCCAGGAAGCTGCCTGGGGCTTTCAACAAGGCCAAGCTGATAACCTTCAGCATGCTGGTCTTCTGCAGTGTCTGGGTATCCTTCAAGCCCGCCTACCTCAGCACCAAGGGGAAGTACATTGTGGCTGTGCAGATCTTCTCCATCTTGGCCTCTGGTGCTGGGCTTCTGGGCTGCATCTTCCTTCCCAAGTGCTACATTATTGTAGTGAGGCCTGACCTGAATACCAAGGAGCATCTCATGTTTCAAAGCAAAGCATAATTTGTGTTTATATTGTTCTTCAACAGCTCAAGTTTCAGACATTTGTGAAACTGCCCAGATATTCATTCTGTATATATGGAGTGTATGGAAATGAAACAAATGAAGGAAGAAAGAAAAGTCTTTTGTATTTTTCAGTACTTGGGGAAATAAAGTTTCAGTTCATACATGGGGAAGAAGCAGGCAAGATAATTTCCCATTTTAATTTTATTAGCTATGCTTTGTGGTTTGTGCTTTATTGTTAATCAAGTAATGGTTTGTCTTTCCAGTCCTTTGATATTTTCATGCCATATTTTGAATGCAACCAGACAAAACCTTGTTGACTGAAATTTGAGAGAGGGAAGAGGAGTGCAGCTTCTCAGTTTTTAAATACATTTTTTCAACATCAAGAGAAATTTTGTCATGAGCAATTGATGGCCTAAATCTCCTTTTTGAAATCCTTTTGGACCTCAGTGCAGGGTAACAATCAAACTCAGTGTCCAATCAATTGTGCTTACTTTCATAATTATGTTGTGAAGAGGAGCAGGAAGAAGGAGCTTAAAGCATGTGTGTGTGTATTAACTATCAGGAACTGTAAGTAAGAAATTGGCCATCCATTTAGCCTTAGAAGTTTTCAGGATCCTCATCCGCACTCTCTGTGAAAGGCGGACAATTGCAGGGACCTTGTACTTCAAAGCCTCCTTTGCTCAGAAGCAAAAACCTTCAGAAGGTGGCTCCATGTTGACTAAAGTAAAGGCACCCACATCCAAAGCCCACCAACAGTCCACAAAAGGTCTCTGGTCTCCTGTTCCAGCTGTCTCCAGTTCCTCCTACCTTCTCCTTGCTCCTTCCCTACATTCAAAGATGCATTATCCCCAGCAGAGCAGCACATGGAGGGAATAATCCTGCACCACCCAAAGAGCAGTCAGTGGAAGGGGAGAGTGCATAATGTAAAGGCAGAAGTGGAAAAGTAAAAGTACAAGGAAAGGGGAACAGAGGGAGGGGGCGAGAAGGAGGGAACAGTACAATTTCTTAGAAAAAGTTGGGATACATCTTTTATGCTCAAATGTGTATTGATGAAAAGAATATAGGAATTTCAAATGAATGAATGAATATGCTGGGCCATTGGAAAGATAAGCAAGTGGGTCCCAGACCAGATCTGCTTCCCTGGAAGCAAATATAACAAAACAGAAGTTCTCATACTTTAGGCACATCATAAGAAAGACTCACTAGGAAGACAGTAGTGTTAGGGCAAGTTTTTGGAGCAGGAGGAGAAGGACAACAATGATGATGACAATGACTAAATATGAGATGTGAATTTGCATAAAAGCATGCAAAACAATTTACCTGAGCTGAGCAGGGCTTTGAGGGACCAAACATTGCAGAGAGCTCTCATGCACAGGGATGCCCACATTAACTTGGTGTGTGTGTGGGGGGGGGTGGGGTTGAGAGTGAGAGAGAAGCCAAGAGCAATGCTGGCAGGAGTCCAGACCCTCTCACTAGGCTGGTCTCCAGCATGGTCACCCAAGGTGCAATGGCCAATACAGAGACCCCAGACCAAGATGCACCCAGCCTCTTCAGGAAGAAGCAACACATGAAAGAAGAGAATGGTTCTCTGTAAGTCCGAGGGGGGCAGAGAAACTTCTGACAGGCAGCTACTGCACAGCAGTTGTAGTTGAAGGCAGCCTTGGTGAAAAGGAAAGTCGAAGGCAGAAGAAGGGGAAGGCCAAAGAGGAGATGGAGATAAAGTGAAGCCATCTTCTTGAAATTAGGGGAACTGGGCTGTCTTGAGTAGGGCATTTGGAAGGCTTTCACCCATAGGGTTGAGGTGACTTGATGGCACAGAAAAGCAACCATCATTAGCTGGAGATGATCTGACAGTAGGGTTGGAGTGAACTCTTGGAATCCACCCCTCCAGTTCCATGGACTTCCTCTTCTGCTCCTCCTGGTGCTTCAAAGCAAGCCAAGTGAAGCAGAAGTCTGCAAGGAATTCCAGATGCTTGGCGGCAGAAACAGCAGCTTGGAAGTGCAGGGCATAGGAAATGCAGATGCAAAGAGTGGGCATGGCTGCTGCCATTCCAATGGCCAGCCTTCTTCCCCATGCACAGCTGGCAGACGCACAGGGCATGGAATTGCTCACTCAGTTTGCAGAGCTCGATGGGGCCATTAGCTTAAGACCCTCAGCTGCAGCCAAGGTGCTCTAGGTTCCCATTGTAGAGCTGAGATAAATAGTCTGGGTTGGTAGTTATTAGTGCATTTGGCTGAGGGACAGACGGCAGGGGCAGAGGGGAGAAAGGAAGCTCAGTTTGATGGCAGCCATTCTCAGAGTAAGCCCCGTGACCCTGGATTCTGGGATGGGAAGTGGCAACTAAAGCTGCTGCAACCTGTCGACCCATGCAGGTCACTCAAAAGTGAGCTCTCCTGAGAAGAGCCAAGAGGAACTGTGAGGCAAGGAGCTGAGCCCAAACATGGAGAAAATATCTCAGCAGCAGGTGGTGAAAAGGCATTCCCCAGGGCCACATGGATCCGAATCCCCCTCCCTGCACCACCCTCCCATCCACACATGGAGCTTCTCAGCTCTGCCTTCCTTGGCTGGCCCTGCATGTGTAGCAGAATGCGTTCCAGAGAAAGCCACCTTATTTTTATTTTTATTTTTTTTATTTTTTGATTTATATCCTGCCTTTTTCCTCAAAGGACTCAAGGCAGCTTACATGATTCTCCTCCTCCATCTTATCCCCACAACAACCCTGTGAGGTAGGTTGGGCTGAGAGTCTGTGACTGGCCCAAAGTCACCCAGTTGGCTCCATGGCCGAGTGGGGACTAGAACCCAGATCCTCTGAGTCCCAGTCCCCAGATCCTCTGAGTCCCAGTCCCATGCTCTTAACCACTACACCACACTGGCTCTAGATGTGAGCCTGCAACCCGGCAACCTCCACTTCTTTTCCAGGACCTCATGAATACATTTTGGCATGCCCCTGGTACCACCAGCAACTATAAGCATTGGCTCCAGCCCAGCTTTATCTGTACAGGCATCTAGACTGCTAGGAGAAATATCAACAACCTCAGATATGCAGACAATACTACTCTAACGGCAGAACATGAAGAGGAACTAAAGAGCTTCTTGATGAGGGTGAAAGAGGAGAGTGCAACAGTTGGCTTTAAACGCAACGTAAAACTAAAATCATGGCATCCGATCCTATCACTTCCTGGCAAATAGAAGGGGGGGGAAATGGAAGTTGTGACAGACTTTATTTTCTTGGACTCCAATATCGCTGCAGATGGGGACTGCAGCCAAGAATGTAAAAGATGCTTACTCCTTGGGAGGAAAGCTATGGCAAGACTAGACAGCATACTCAAAAAGTTTGCATACTCAAAGCTACGGTTGTCCCAGTAGTAATATGTGACTGTGAGAACTGGACCATCAAGAGGTCTGAGCGCCAAAGAATTGATGTTTTTGAAGTGAGAAGACTCCTCAGAGCTCCTTGGGCTGCAAAGAGATCAAATTGGACAATCCTAAAGAAAATCAAACCTGACTGTTCTTTAGAAGGGCAGATACTGAAGCTGAAGCTGAAATACTTTGGTCACCGAATGAGAAAGAAGGACTTATTGGAAAAGAGCCTGGTGCTGGTAATGACTGAAGGCAAAAGGAGACGGGGTAGGCAGAAGTTGAGGTGTCTGGATGGAGTCACTGAGGAGGTGGGTGTGGGGATGGGTGGACTCCGGGGGATTGTGGAGAACAGGAGAACCTGGAGGAACGTTGTTGTGAGGAGTCGGACATGACTTTGCAAGTGAACAACAACAAAATCAGGCCACTAGGTTGGTGAGTGGCACTCCGAGAGTGGCCCATATAACACCAGTTCTGAAAGAACTACATTGGATACTAGTTGTGGCCCAGACCCAACTCAAGGTGCTTGTATTAACATATAGAGCCCTAAACAGCTTGGGGCCCGGCTGTATGAAGAACCGTCTGTTTTGCCAAGGGCAAAAGGTTCTTTTTGGATCCAGAAGCAACGTGCACATAGGTGGATTAAAGTCTAAAGATTCTATTCTAAAACAGGCACTACAATGTAAACAGGCATAATAACATGAAGAAGGAAATAAAATACCAAGTAAGCTGGCTTTCCTCTTTCAGCCATCAGGTCCCCCTCCCTCATGAACGACATGGAAAAAGCCCTAATTCTTGGCTGGCGTGTGTCACCTTCCTTGCTTGGCTAGATCTAACACTGGAACTTGGTTTGGAGGGGCTTTTTTGATCCTAAATCTATGAGTGTTGCTTGCTGTAGAAAACTATGTCAAAACAGTTAATTAGCCATATCTGCTGTTCCCAGCTCTCAAAGCAATAAGCAATGCTGTTTACCTTCCTGCATTCCAATGCTGTACCATCCTAATGAGCAAGCGGCTTCTCTTGCATGGCGGAGTGCCTCAACTGAGTCTCCAATGCTGAGACAGGACTTGAAGGGCACAGGACTTGTTACACCACCTGTCCCCTCGGTATACAATAGTCTCCCAGCAATGAGAGGGGTGGCAACCAGGTGAAGGGCCTTTTCTACCTCTGGAACGCCCTCCCTAGGGAGATTTTCCTGGCACCATCTTTATTTTCTTTTCAGCACCAGGTGAAGACATGCCTTTTAAAAAAATATTAATACTTATTCTAGTGAATGCTGGTAGCCTTTTTTATATTGTTTGTTGTACTGATGTTTTAGTCTTTTAATTCTTTTAATAGATTTCAATATGTGGTTAGTTGTAAGCTGCCTAGGAAGGCCTTTTGGCAGCTATAAATGGCATATAAATATATACATATGTAGATAAATAAACCAAAGAATCATAGAATAGTGGAGTTGGAAAGGGCCATGAAGGCCATTAGGTCCAATCCCCTGATGTTGCAGGACACCAGTTTACACCAACCCACTCAGATGGCTGTCCAGTTTCGCCTTGAATGACTCCAGTGTGGGAGAGCCAATGACCTCCCTAGAAAACTGGTTCTGCTGTCATGCCTCTCTGACAGCGGAAACTATTCCAGATATCTATCCTGGATCTGGGTTATCACAACTTGAATGGATTATTCCGTGTCCTACACTTGGCATCAGCAAAAAGAGATCATGACCTTCCTCATTTTGAATTTCCTT
>NW_025336643.1:0-10160 GCF_004798865.1 Varanus komodoensis
GGGCGCATTCCAGCATTGAATGGGGCAAAAATGCCCCAAGCACCACCAGTGCAAAAGTTAAATCACATGCCACCAGGATACGAGCCTTACCAGAGGCGTTTCCGTGTTTTAGTCTTGGAGAAAGGACTGCAAAAGCTGGAGAAGAGTCAGTGCACAGGGAGAAAGAGTGTTGCTGGGAAAAGGGAGGCGTGGCCATCAGGAATTCCAGAGGCCTGGATTAGGCTCTTGGGAGGGAGGGGTTTTGCCCTTGAGTCTGCAGTTCCTCACCACTGCGCTCCAAGTCGTGAACCTTGATGCTTCCAAAGCTGCTTCCCAAGTATTCGTGATTCCAGCTATGTCTGAAATGGCTGCGAGGAAAGGTTTCTTGGTGATCTGTAAGAAGCCAAGTTCTGGTCTGCCCGAAGGTTTTCCTTAAAGTCATTGCCAGTTGAAATCCTGAAATCCAGCCTGCCAGCAGTTCTGGACTGGGCAGGGTTGAGCTGCCACTGGATGTGTGACCAGCGTCTGCCAGGCCCTCCAGCCATATGCCCTGGATTTAAGCAGGCCGTGTTTCTGCATTATAAACTGTCTCAGTTAAATCCACAACTAGTTGGGTCTGTTGCTTTAAGCACTACTTTCGGGTCAGGTAGTCTTATTCTTTGAAATGAACCGAAGCACCCATGTATTCAAGGAGCAAAAAGCTGGTGAAGGTTTTCCACCAGCCCAAGATACATTTAGGATGGAAAAAATTCAGTCTAGCCATTGTGAGGAATCCAGTTTGGGGGTGGGAATTCATTGGATTTCCTCAGTGCAGCCGCCTGGACTCAGGACTGCTTTCTGGCCCTAGTTCTGGCCTACGCTGAGCGGAAACACAGGCAGGAAGCAGGCCCAGTCCTTGCATGCGCGTAACTAGCACAGCTCCCTGTGCAAGCGAGTTGTGCTTCCATGCGTGTGACTTTCAGGCTTTGCATACTTGGCAGGAGAATAATTCAGTGCACAGTAGCAGTCACAGAGTTGACCTCAACTTGGCTCGCTTCCTAGGCCAGGGCCGGTCGTGGGAAAGAAACCCAGTGAGCACGAGAGGGACAGATTTAAGGTAGATCTTTGTGTCACGGGCTCCTCTCTCCTCATCACAGGAAAAGGGCATGTTTTAGGGAGAGCTAAACTGAAGTCTTCCCTCTGACTTGATTGCTTCTCTGGGTGCCTGGAAGGTTTACCATTGTGCAGGTGCATTGAACTCACTTTCGATCCGCTAGCTGCAGACTGAAGCTGTTTGTATCAGCCGGTCCTCCCAGGCAAAGTGCGGCAGTCTGTAGCACTGGCAGCCTCAGAGAGCTCTGCAGCTTTTGGCGTGGATCAGAACAAGGTTAAAGGACCTTCTTCTCTTCTCTTTTCCATTCTCACAGTCAACAGCGGAGGCAAAACACCTTTGAATGAAGAGTTTGCAGAAGAATACTCCCTGGCTGATGGAATTAGGATTTGGATGGTAAGAGTTCCCCTTTTCCAGCCCCAGGAGATGACACTGCTGAGTTTCTCTCTTCCTGAGTTGGGATCAGCCTTGCTGTGGAACATCAAGGACCTGATTCTCTCATGTTTCCTTGCCTTCCCCACCTGCTGGGCCACTAGGGAAGAAGCAGAATGCATCTGTCAGACAAAGAGGGCGTTTGAAGTTTGCCAGAGGGCTACAAACAGTCTGCGGACTGCAGGGTCCCTGGCCCTGACATTTTCACTGCAACGACGCATGCATGCAGGGATCATCCCACATTGCAATGTGCGTGTCCATGTTTGCATTCCTCAAGAGAGCATTTCCCTCATGGGAAATTGGTTGTACTGGTCAATGGGTCTCCTGTTCTTCCAGTGAAATAAGATTGCTGAAATGTTGCCCCAGAAGGGTTGACTTTTGTCTCCTTTGAAAATATATGTGAGCTGCCCGGAGAGCCCCTGAACTACATATTCAAACACAACCAATCTGTATCTCCTTCCTACAGCTAGAAATGAAGCAGAAGTTCCTCTTGGGCCAGGGAAACGATGATGAGGAGAAGCAGGCTGGCATGATGAGCGAGGTAAACCCAGAAACCCTCGGTAAGTGTTCTCCTGTGCCCTTTTCCAGTGGGGCGGGGGGCGGGGGAGGCGGCGGCCCCGGTGGCACCCTAAATATTAGCACATTTGTTATTTAGCATAAGCCTTTCTGGGCCAGACTGGCCATGACCAGACTCAGGTGGCATGTGTGCTTGTTTCTGCACACAATTGCACGGGGGGTGAGGGTCTTTGTATGCAGTGGGGTCAAAGGGAAATGCTTTGCAAACATGCAACATCATAGCAGTACCTTTAAAGGAATCTAAAATAATTACAGTGGCTGTTCAGGATGCCCCATTGAGGACTGTGTTGCATTTCATCTTTGATGTAGTTTCCCAGGCTGCACTTCTTGTGTTTTGCTTCATGCACACACCTTTGAAGACATACCTACAATTTAGGATTCAGCATCCTGCATCTAATGATGGCAGCATAAGCATGTTTGTCTGGAGGGTCCCACAAGGCTCTTCCTTGCTTCTGCAGCAAGAGATTAAGAGGGTCCTCTTTCCACAGGAGAATACTCGCTGGTTCCCTGGGGAAGAGCTCTGATAAATCTCATTTACCAGAATGCATTGGGTACTGCTCCACAGGGCAGGTTATGCTTGGGGCTGCCAGCCAGCTGAAGCTATCTTGTGGATTAATTGATCCGACTTATTTACATCCTGCCTTTTTTCCTTGAAGGAACTCAAGTTGGCTTCCATTATCTCCCTCCTTTTGATCTTATCCTTGTTTATGTATATCATTCGTAATAGAATTGTAATCTTACTCATTACGATTCTTCGTTTAGTGGTGCATAAGTTTGGCTTTGGGCAAAAGCAGTCCTTCTGAAACAAGGAGTGTACTTTTCGGATGATGCGTCCCGTGTGTTGTAGCAAGCGTCAGTTTAGAATCACCCGTTCTCTTTCATACACGAGAGCAAAAGCCTCTTTTAATATGCCACTTTCCACCTGTCATTTTTAAAATCTGCTGCCTCCTTAGGAACATACTTTTAGCTGAGCCTTTGTTGACCTGGTGCCTTCCAGATGTGTTGATCTGCAACTCCACCCTCCCCATCAGGAATGATGGGAGTTGCATTCCCACACACTTGGAGGGGCCACTTGGGGGAAGGCCATGTTGGGCTATTAATGTTTTTGTGGATTCATTTCCTCCCTTTTGGGTCTTGCTCCACTGATTAAACTTTTCAGCTCAGGTTAGGTGGTTCTTGTGCCAGCAGGAAGCTGCATGTATAATGGAGATGACCTGTTTCTATTCCGTCAGTCCGTCAGGGACTGGCGGAAGGAGCGCTGCCCCTGCGAAGGGCTTCTTCTTTCTCACAGCAGCGCTCCAGGCCAGGAGATCAACTGGCGCAGTGTCTGAGTTACTCATCATCCCCCTTATTTCCAGTTGTCTATGTTGCCAAAATAGCATCCACCGCATACAAAAAGGGAAGGATCCAAAAATCTTCAGGGAGAACATCACTCCCCGCACCCCATCACCACAGTAGCCCCCACAATTTCATGGTAACAGGACGCTGAGTTGGGCAGGGAAAGGGGATGTAATGGAGTATCCCAGAAGAGGGCGTGGCTGGCTGGATCCCTGAGCAGAGGTTGACTTGCCCTGGCATCGTGCGAGTATGTCGCATGACTGCTTCTCTTTCTGGAAGCTTCCTGAAACAAGGGCCCAGGATGCGTGTGCTAAGACAGGCTTTCCACAATTAGCCTGCCTGTCAGTTCTGCGGGTTGCTTGGTCTCTCCGCTCTCCCTGTCCTGATGGTCCTTTTTTTTTTTAAAGTGTGTTCTGGTTCTGTCCTTGTTTCCTGCCTTAAAAACTGTTGCACTAAACTAACGGGCCGTGCATTCTCTAAATACGTTTCACCGAGGGATGTGAAGCCCACAGGCTTGCTCAGCTTATGTGATGGCAGTGTTGATTTTGCCTCGTAGCTCAGCAGTGCATCCAGAAGAGCCTTTTGCTGCTGAATTTCCTGCCTGCACGGACCAAGGTAGAAGGCCGTGACTTGGAAAGCACAGAAGAGTCCAGGCTGTGCCATGCAGAAAAGTGCCAAAGGACAAGCTCTGTGGTCGAAGCGGACTTCCAGGCATCCGGTTCAGCTGCTGCCAGCAGTTTCGTTTTCCCTGAGCGGAGTGAAGCAGGGGACTCCGAGTCCAAGAGAAACCAAGTGCCAAGCCCCTCGCAGGCAGAACTGCCCTCAGCATCGCAGAGTAAGACCCTGGACCGGGTCCCCTCAGAACAAGAGGAGGCCCTGTCCTCTCCCTCTACCCCCACCCGCAAGCCTCCGTTCAACCGTGGGCGCCTCCGGCTCCTCTCCTTCCGTTCGATGGAAGAGTCCAAACCAGTGCCCAACATTAAGGAGAAATATCCCATCCTGAGACACGTCTTGGACTTCATTAAGGACCAAACTCTTTCTCATGAAAGGTGAGCTGAGTTGCAAACCGGCGGTCTGTGTTCCTCAGCTCTCAGGGCTGGCAATTTTCTTGTTTTTACTGCTTTAGGGAATTAACTGTAACTTTGCAACAATCAGATAGGAAGTGACCCGATGAATCAAAATTATGAAAATGGAAGATAAGAGATGGCTGAGGAGCCAGGGACACGGAATGGAAGTCAGTATGGTAGATCACGTTTCAAATAAAGAAAAAAAAAATATTTGATTTAGAGAGTCTAGCTAGTGTAGGTATAAATAAATGAACCTGCAGAAGGGACATGTAAGGGAATATTTTTTTTAGAATCAGTGGCACCCACAGTTAAAGTTAGGGCTAGTAGAAGATGGAGCATAAACCTTTCAGAATAACATTTTCTTATTTGAAAAAGCTCCAGCTGATAGAAATAGAAATTCATCTGTTGCTTCCTTCAGGCAAGTACTGTGATTTTTAAGACAAGGCAGTATTCCAACATCTCTGTGCTCAGCAGATGCCACCAGAGTGTGGTCCAGGACCTCTGGGTTTTCCCATGGGACTGTGGGGGCTACTGCAGCATATTGGTCCAAGGTCTGGGGTGGGCAGAGAGGGGGGCCGGTGAAGAACACAGATATTCCCTCCCGATACAAAAATGGCTTTGTTGAGCCTTCCAGCCACCACTAAGTGGTATTCTTAGGAAGTTAGAGGAAGCGTGGACTCTGCCTTTCTGCCCACCTATCCCATGGCTGCCACTTTCTGTTCCACTTGATGCAACCTTTCGGCATAATCCCATTTGCCTCGCTTGTGTTTGCTCCTAGCGTGCTGCAGGTGCTGTCCCTCAGGAAAGCTCAAGCCAAAAACATCTTGGAAGTCCTGAAGATGATCCTTCAGTGCCTGCGCTCCCTCAGCCAGCCTCACTGTTTCGTGCCCCCATGCATCATTTTCCTCCTGGAACTTCTGGCTTGCCAGAAAGACTTCACAAAGTAAGACGTGTGGGAAATCCTGCTTCTCACATGGGAATTTGCTCAACGTTGGGTTTCCTTACACCTCTCCTTGGCTCCTCCCGGCTTATATTTAATCAGGAATGTGAGATGGTCCCTCCTCTACGGCTTAGAATCTGAAAAGGAAAATGGGATGGAGAGGAGAGGAGACGGGAAATAATTCTTTTAGCAGGGCTGCTCTCCCTGTTTTCTCCTGGTGCCACAATGCAGGCCCAGTTTTGCAGCTCCGTTCTAGAATTTGGGCAGCTTTCCCCACAGTTTTCCTGCTTTTCCAGAGGATTAGGGATGCCACGTGCAGCTCTGTGACCCATGTGATGGCAAAAGCAATGGCAGGACGCAAACAGGTGAAATTGGGGGAGATGCTGGCAAGAGGGGAAAATCAGCGTACTGGGCTAAATGGTAGGCAGGAGCCTCCCTGCCCACCTGCCCGCCCCCCAAATAAAATGCAAAAAATTGGCTCAGGAAAGTAATTCTGCCCAACCAGCTGATGCAGGAAGGGGTGGGATTTTTTCAGGAACCAGCAGCCTCAGCGGCCCCAAGGTGGAAAGCGTGCTGATCAAGGATGAGGAGACTTGCAGGGGGGTCTGCCCCAAAGGTGCCTGGGATACATCCCCGGGGCTGCTGAGAGGGACTCTCAGGGCAAAGCAAGCCACGGGGCAGTGGACTGGCTGTTGGCTTTGTGAGCAAGCAGCTGACCCACCAAGCAGCCCATGGCGGCGGCTTCTACGGGTGGCTTGGCATGCTGGGCAAGCTGGCCCTGTGGCCACCTCAGAGGCACAACTCAACAGCTTCTCCTCCTGTTTTCCAGCTATTTCAGTCACTTGGAAGGCTGCGGGGCTGAGCTGCACCGAGAAATACGGGAATCCTACTACCAGCTGCTGCTCTTCTTGGTCAACGCTCTGAAGGAATTTCACAACCTTGGTGACAAGTATGGACTCTGGCGCTCGCGAAGCTGCGAGAGTCTGCTTTAGCCCCGGGCCTTCCTTCTTTCCTTCCTTGCCCTGGGCCGTCTTGGAGATGGCCACTCTTGGTTGCCAGCCGGTCCTTGCATGCTGCTGCTTCGGGCTCTCAGAGAGTTGACTGGCCTCTCAGAATGCCAAGTGGACTGGCATTTCTCACTGTGGACCTGGGTCTTGCTGAGTTCACTTGCCCCTTGGCTGCTGTTCCATGCCTACCCAGTGGACTCTGACAATCAGCACAATATTTTTTCCACTGACAAGGAAGGGCCCAGTTGTTCTGAGATGAAGTACCCAGATTGCGACAAAAGCACCCCCCCACACACACACACATGCACGGCTAATGTGACCATATCAGGGTATCCTCTGGCCATGGCAACCTTTGGGTGCTTGCGCTCAAGAATTTAAGCTGTCCCTTGCCCACCCCACATCTTGCCAACCGCACTGGTCACATCCCAAGGCAGTGCACTTTACTTCAGTTAAAAATTCCACACCCTCGTGTGCTGCAGTGACAGAGGCCGGGGACACCAGGCTGAAAGCGACTGCCTGTGTTGAAAAGTGGGAACTGGCTTCCAGTGAGGAGCATTTATTTGTCTCATTTATTGTATTGTATCCTGCCCTTTACAGTTTCTCAGGGCGCTGATAACCTAAATAAGGCGTGGCAGCAATTTACAGCCGACTCCCATATGTTGCCCTAGAAAGCAGGAACACAGAGTGGTGTCTGTCTCCTTGTTAGATCCCAGATCTTCATTTCTAGAGAGTCTTCCTCAGACTTTGAATTGTAGAAAAGCACAGCATGGTTCAACACTTCTCTTGGAGGTGAAAACGTTGAACACCCCGTATCTTTCCCGCATGCCAAACCTGCATTACAGGCATTTCAGCAGGTCTACAAATAATTGTCTGCATGAAGCAATTATTTGCTAGGTTCAGTTACTCTTCAGCCCTACTCAGACCTAATGATAGCTTTTGATAGCAATTCACGGATGAATTATCCCATGAATTATGGAGAGCATGCTGCGTGCAAGCTGTTTCCCGCAGCCACCTAGAAATGGGCTTTTATAGCTTGTTTCTGTGACAGCCAAACCCAAGCCTATAGGTTTGTTCATGGGTTAAACAGCCACAAATTAGCCCACAAACAAGCCATGAATTAACCACGCCTTCCATCAGAAGTTGCCATTAAATTTGAGCAGGGCCAGTGTCTCAAAATGGCCACTACTGCTTCTGTGGTGGGTGAGACTGCGGCGGGGAGTTGCGACGTGTAGGGCTGGGAGAGGCTGGCATAAGGAGGACCTGGCTGGAACAGCCTGTGGAGAATGAATGGGATAGTCATTCTCAGCACATGTTCCAAGGTCAGGCAGAGGAGGACTTGTCAAGTGGTGATGGATCCTGGGGACCAGAATCCCCTCACACTGCAGTGGGGGAAGCGGGGGGCAGAGCTATCTCAGGGGCACCCTCCCAAACTGTTGGGGCAGATGCTGTGAGAATAGTCTGCAGGAAGAGGGTGTGAGAGGGAACTGCAGCCAGCTGAGCCTGCTGTGGCCTCTGACCCCCCAATATGACATTGGGAGAGATGGGCTGGCCAGCTAGAGGGCTGATGGACAGAGGAGAGGCTTTTCCGCCTCCAAAAGCCCCCCCCCCCCACCCCAGGAGGGTTCCTGGGCTTCTCAAAAGGAGAGTATTGGGAAGTAGTTGCTAGATCAGGTTCAACAAACCGCTCTGTGCAGTCTAATTCTTGGTTGGTTGTGTGTACTGGAAGGGCACTGGAGAATAAAGAGCTTTTGCCAAATGATGACCTGGCCTGCAGCACTATCTAGTGCAGCGTCCTGTTTTTGACAGTGGCCTTCAAGCATTCTGAAGGCCCGGCAATGGCAGGACCCCCCCAGCAGATGGCTGGCCTGCCGACACCCGGTCTCCCCTGATCAGCGGTCCTGTGTGCCACCGTGACTCTCTGCCCCGGGCAGTCCTCCTTTCCTCCTCCTCTTCCGTTTATGTGTCGATAGCCTCTGGAAAGCATTCAAACTGGCAGCCACCATCACATTGTGCGACAGCTAATTACGCCTTCTGTGAAGAGTGTACTCTTGCCTGCCAGGCCACACGCTCTTCTCTCCACCCCCCCCCCCCCCCCGGCTGTTTCCTTTCTTGTAGCTAAAATTATGGCTCCCTCTTCCTCTCTTCAGCCACCTGCAGCCTTCCGGTTCCTCCCATTTTAATCACGCTGTCCTGATTTGTCTTCCCTGCCGGTCCAGATCACTGCTCCCTGCCTTGTCGTGTGTGCAGACGTCCCTCCTTCACCTCCTGGACATGGGTTGGGAGCCAGGCGACCTTTCCTTCTTTGTCAACATACAGCTGCCACAGCTCCTCATTACTATGTCACAGGAGAACATAAGTACCCACGACAGTATCATTTGGTAAGTCGGGAGGGTTGGCAGTCTTTGAAAGGAAGGAAACAGCTGCAAACTTCTTGTTTAAAAAGTCTCTTCTATGCATCTCAGGGTTGTATGAGGCAGCCCCCCCCCCCACACACAGACACATCTGGTGTTCTCCAGAAGCTGGACTACACGTCTCAGCATGCATAGCCAACCCTGGACCAGCACTTCTCAGGAAATCTTTGCCTGGGACTACCTTAAACAGCTCTTGGCAGGATGGTGGGGTAGAAGGCTGAGAATGAACCGGAAATACAAAATAAGACTTTTGGGTGCCAGAGATGGAAAGTCCAGCTATTATGTAAAACAGTAAAAATGGTATTTTCCTGGTATTGCAACCTTGGCTTTTGTGCACTGGGGTGGGGGTGGCAGCTGTTTTTCCTGTCAAGGCCTAGTCTGTCTGTCTGTCTGTCCATCCGTCCGAGATTTTTATCCCACCCTATTAAGCCAAAAAGGCTCACCAGGCAGGTCCATCTGATGGGGGCTGCATGTCTTTTGAGAAAGGGGGGAAATGGTTGAGGGCACAGCCAAAGCCAACGGGGTCATGGGCCTTTTTTATTTGTGACCTCCTTCCCTCCCTCTTTCCTGTGTCTGTCTGTCTGTCTGTCTCATATTCCTCCTCTTCCTTTCTTCCCAGCCTGCTGCCAGAGAAGGGCCGGTTAGCTCTCAACAAAAGTCGAAACTGCCTGCGCGCAGAGAGCATTTGGCCTTAGACAGAGGGTGGCCATAAAATTAGACTCTGGTTCCTTGGATTGTTCACCTGGGGTTGAGCTCAAACACTTTGTTTCTGGGGTCTCCAGAATCCAGTGGGACTATTTTCTGTTAAGAGGAGACACTCCAAAGAGGCAGAACCGTGAAACAGGAACGTACATGGAGTCCATCAGATACAGGATCCTGTGTGGATCTCAGTCCATTTTACATTGCAAGCATTGGTTCTGTCATCACGGACAAAGGAAACTGGACATCTGTGAGAACCTCTCAAGAAAACTGGCTCTGGGAGATGAACTCCTGTGGGAGCTAGTTTTCTCAAGATGTCTAGTCTTGTCTTGAAGAGCTTTGAGAGTGAAGAGCTTTGAGAGTCAGGTTTTTTCCTGTGCATTGGATGGTGTTAGTTCTAGCCCTGCCATTCTTGCATAAAGCCTTAATTTCGTGCTTTGTTCTTAGTCAGTGGAGTGAAGAGGAAGAACTTGCAGACTACAAACAAAACTCAGAGTGGATGGATGAGTGTCAAGAAGGAGTCTTCGAAAGCTGGTGTGACAAGATAAGCCAAGCAGACCCAGAGAAGCAAAGAAAGGTCATTAGAATGGACAGGAAAAAAAGATTTTTGGAAAGCTTTTC
>NW_025336644.1:0-16738 GCF_004798865.1 Varanus komodoensis
GTCGCCCTGTACGATGACCTGTGCAGGGAGAAGGACAGGGGGAGTGTGTCCCTGTTGGTTCTCCTGGACCTCTCAGCGGCTTTCGATACCATCGACCATGGTATCCTTCTGAATAGGCTAGCAGGAGTGGGGGTCTGAGGCACTGCTTTGCAGTATTTCCGCTCCTATCTCAATGGCTGATTCCAGAAGGTGGTGCTGGGGGACTATGGCTCTGCACCATGGCAGCTATGCCATGGAGTACTGCAGGGGTCCATTTTGTCCTCTTTGCTGTTTAATATCTACATGAAACCGCTGGGAGAGGTCATCAGGAGGTGTAGGCTGCGGAATCGTCAGTACGCTGATGATACCCAGCTCTACCTCTCGTTTTCCACCAATCCAGGTGAGGCAGTGGCTGTGCTGAACTGGTGCCTGGCCGAGGTAATGGGCTGGATGAGGGCCAATAAACTGAAGCTCAATCCAGGCAAGACAGAGGTCCTGTTGGTTGGCAGATCGGGCTTCTGAGAGGGTGAATTGAACTTAGTCCTGAATGGGGTTGCACTCCCTCTTAGGGACAAGGTGCGCAGCCTGAGAGTGCTCCTTGACCCAGAGCTTTCATTGGAAGCTCAGGTGACAGCAGTGGCGAGGAGCGCCTTCCTTCAGCTTCAGCTGATCCATCAGCTGCGCCCCTACCTGGAGTACGACTGCCTGACAACAGTGACACACGTGCTGGTGACTTCCTGCCTTGACTTCTGTATCGTGCTCTACGTGGGGCTACCCTTGAAGGCGGTCCGGATACTTCAATTGGTTCAAAATAGAGCTGCCAGGCTGCCGACGGGGACTGGGCATTATGTTCACATGACTCCAGTCCTCCGTCAGCTTCACTGGCTTCCCATTGAAGTCCGGGCCCAATTCAAGGTGTTGGTGATGACCTATAAAGCCCAAAATGGCTTGGATCCTAGTTACCTGAAGGAGCACTTACATCCATATATGCCCAGCTGCCCCTTGAGATCTGCGGGGGAGGCCCTTCTCTGGGAACCCTCCGTGAAAGAAATTAGGAGGGTAGGTACTTGGAGGAGGGCTTTCTCTGCAGTGGCGCCAAATCTATGGAATGCGTTCCCCAGAGAGGTCCGCCTGGCGCCGTCGTTATTTGTTTTTTGGTGCCAGGCAAAGACCTTTTTATTTAAACGTCATTTTAATTGTTAATATTATTTGCTTATTTTATCTGGCCAGGGTGACTTATTTTATATTGTTAATTTGTTGTGTATTTGGACGTATTATATTTTAATTTATGTTGTGAGCCACCCCGAGGCTTTCTCATGTGCCCCTTCAGGACATCTTTTGGTGTAAAATAAAAAACTGGGACAGTAAAAGATCAAGATGAATACCAGAATTCAAGCAAAGGAGACCAAGATTACGGAGGATGCATAAGCTCCCCATTCAAGCAGGATTCAAGCTGTGCACTGGAATGGTTGGCAAAACTAGACCTCTTGCCCAAGGACAGCCTCTTGAAAAGACATCCAAGTAGACTGAAGAGGAGACTTCCTGGCAAGCACATTCCATCAGTGAAGAGGGAGATCCACAAAATATCCTCTAGTTAAACACTGAGTGATGAGGTGCACTCAGCTCTTTGTTTGTCTTGACCTTCAAAAGCGGACCTGTCCTCTGAAGACACCTACCCTCCTGAGCAGAGATGGTGCCCTCTGGACAGGGCACACAAGCATAGCAGCAGGGCGGCTTCCCTTCCAGAACTTCCTTGGCAGATCCAGGGTGACAGCTCTCAACACACCTGGACTGAGGTACTGTCTGGAAACAGAGAGAAGGAGTATCAAAAAACAGCTGGTCAGGATCTTTGTGAGTATGGAAATGAATCACCTAGTTGTGGAATGATCAAATGGGAATTCCAATCCCAGGGACTCCTTGCAGGCCCTTTCTCAAGAAGCACATGTGTTGTCCCCTGGAATGAGATTAAGACATCTCAGATTAAGACATCTCAGACTTCAAGGCTAACACTGTCAGGGATGGCGAGGTGTGTTTTTCTTGAACGAATCCTGATTGTTGCCAACCAGTGGTTTGTAGAAAAAGAAAAAACAGTGCATACTCTTAGGCTGTAAAGATGATGTGGCCTCTGTGTCCCTTTTCTGTGTGCCTTGCAGTGTGCCCTGCCCACTCTTGTGGCTCCTAGAAGTTCTGCTGAGGATGTAATCCTTGGCTTTACTGAACCAAACGCCCTGACCTCTCCATTCTTATGCACACATAGTGAGGGGGAGGGTGGAAAAATGGATCCCTGTCTGGGTACACATATTTTGAGGAGAAGTTCCTCAATATTTCTGGGGACTCACTCTCAAGAAAGAATTCAGAAGACTGCAGCCTGTTTGCCATAAGACATATTTGACAAAGCATTTGAATGTACTGAATGTCAAAGACTATGGAATGCAAGAAATCATTAGCCAACCTGGTTAAACTGTGTGGGCCACACAATGGCCTCTCGATCCAACAAAAGCTTCACGTTCTGGGCTGCCTGTCCCACTAGGTTCCCAATGGTCACTCTATGATAGGTCTGATTTGGGAAATAGATCCAGTTCCTGATATCATAATTTACTGCCAGCTGCCAGTCCGCATATGAGAACAGCCCACCCCGGGAAGCATTCGCAAACTGAACTCCTCTCAGGAAGGTGTGAAACTGGAAGGACAGGGAAAAGAGCCGGCATTTAGAGAATGGGAAAGCAGGATGGATATTTGGCATGGTTCCATTTGCACCCAGGTCTCTCCAGAATAGGTTCAGTTGATTGCTCAGCATCAGCAACAATCTCTCTTTTCAGTATCAAAGCCAGGATATGCTCTGAGCTCCCTTCTCTCTGTTCTGCCCTCTTGGCAGAAATGCACAAATGTCTGTTGCATCCTGATGTGGCTTCCAAAACCTTTACACGCTACAAGGAGGTATTGATTGATTCACTCAGAGGATAAAATGAACATTGGCTGAAGACCACACTTGAAACTTGAAAGGCTTGAAACGGCTCCTGTTGAAAGGTACCACCAAAAATGTGCAAAAGCAGGACTGCAGCTGAACATGAACAAAACACAAACCATGCCTATACCAGAATAACATGTCTTCACGGTCCAAAATCAAGACAATGAAATGCTCAATGATTTCACATGCCTTCATCAGGCATCAATTCAAAGGGAGACTGCAACCAAAAACTTTGAAGAATGCTGAAACTCGGAATGGCATTCTTGAAGAATCTAGAAAACATCAACAAATGTACTCATGTTGTGCTAGTGGGCAACACCAAGATCATTCACACCTTGTATGCCTGACACCATGTGTGGGTACAAAAGCAGGAAAGTGAAGAAAGCTGACAGGAGGAAAATGGAGGTGTTTGAAACATGGTGCTAAGGAGAGCTTTGCAAAAACCCTGGACGGACAGAAAGACACATCAAGATGCAAGCAAGCCAAAGCTTTCTCTTGAAGCAAAAATGCCCAAACTGAGGCTGTCATTCTCCATATGCACAGGAAGAACAGAGAGGAGATGGATGGATTCATGAAGGAAGCCACGGACTAGAAGTTAGAGCAGGGTGGTCATGGATAGGATATTTTGGAGGACTTTCATTCATGCAGTCAACCTAGGTTGGGGATGACTTGATGACACATAACAACAGCATATGGAAGTTTAGAAGAAACTATCCTAATTGATCCAGAAGAAGTGATGATTGGCACTTTCAAATCTGCCAAAAGATTTAAGCCAGATTTGAACTAGACAGCCCTTCACATAGAAGCCCCTTCTGAAGAGCTCAAAAGAGAAATCAGGGCAGCAATCTGTGAAATGGGACAAGTCTCCAAATGAATTTGCACCAGAAATAGGCTTTGAGATTTACCTAATGACACAAAATGAGTCTGGATTCAGGATCATGCTCCCATTGCACTTTCAAAGTGCACTGATGTTACAAAAGGAAAGGGGATACCTGCCATGGCTGCGGCCTTTGCCATCCCAGCCTGTGTCTTCCATGCACTGTCAGCATCCTCTTGGATCGGGATGCAGAAGCGGCATTTAAGGCATGGGCCACGACCTGGACACTGTTGTAAATACTGTAGCTGTCCTGAGACAGGATCCTCTCAATCTCCTCCTGGGACAGCAGCTCCAGGTTTGTCTTCTCTCTGCACCTTGTCCAGCCTTTCCTGGACAAGCCATGCTTGGAATGGAAGCAATGNAGCTCCAGGTTTGTCTTCTCTCTGCACCTTGTCCAGCCTTTCCTGGATAAGCCATGCTTGGAATAGAAGCAATGAAAAGCCATCAACCAAAACTGTGTCGTCTCTGCTGACATTGGTCCATAATGGTCATAATTTGTCTTTCTCTTGGTGTTCACCACGAAGGAAAAAGAGCCATGGAAGTAGTGAAAGGACTTGGGGTGACTAAAGACATTCATGAATATATCCTGAAAAGAAGTTGTGATCCAGACTTTCATCCCAAACTTTTCCTCTTCCAGCCTGTGCTGGATTAAGATGAATTGATTAAATCCATAGCTAGAGTCCCAAATGTAAACACAAACACTTATCTGTTTCCACAGAAGAAGTGGTACACTCCTCATCAAGCGGGAATAATGCACCTGTACTTGTGGTCCTTTTGAGAAGGCCACACAAATTCCACTGGTGCCAAGCAGAGGGGTCAAAGTTGTCAAGAACCTTTCTCCATTGTCATTCCTTGGAACAAAGAGACCAATCCAGGTCCAGCCAAAATGCAGGAACAGTTTAACCATTCCCACAACCTGAATTTCTTCAATCGGGACCATCCGGTAGATAAAAGGAAACTGGTTCTTCTGATGAAGGGCCTGAGAACCAAAGCCATAACTCATCTAATGAGGAAAATAAGAGAAAAGGAGGTTTTCTTTAGCACAATAATGTTATTTATAAACCTAATAATTATCCATCCCCAGCAATGGGTCCTTCATTATGATGGAGGGGTCAAAGTACTCCTTGTGCAGCAGCAGTTATTTCTGTGTTCTCAGTTGAAAGAAGTACCACACCATCTTTTGGAGCTGAGCTGTGGACAAACCACCCAGGGGCAGAGCCCCCAGTATCAAAACCCCAGCCTCCCAAAGGCACTGCTCTCTCTGAATCATGTACTTGATATGCACACCAGGAAAAGTGGTGGAAAGCTGGCTTGCAAGCATAAAGGATACATCCTCCCAGAAGGAATGAATTGCAGCTATGCACTAAGCCAGAGTAGAGTCAGGAGGTCCCTGTAGGAACCCTGGTAGAGATGGGTTGATTAAATCTTTTCCTGAGTGCTTCTGCTTGGGAACTGGAGACCCTACTCTTATGGGGCTCCATTGAGATGGGGAAGTTTCTTGCTGCAAATGTGAAGTAGGAATGCATGTTTCTCCCTGTTCCCTATGCCTGTCCTCTCCTGCTTTGCTGCTTCTGCAATGCTTCTTTTTAAAATGCATGCAGCCAGAATGGTGTTCAGCTCACTGACAGAGACATGTTATCATGACTCGAGGAATGAAAGGGAGTTTTCTTTTGCTGCCCTTTTGGCCTCAGCACATACAAACATAGAAACAGACCGAGCAAGGAGGAGGCTCCCGGACCATCTAGTCTGACTCTCAGCTCCAGCTGGCTCTGCTCATGACATACCACGTTCTGCTCCATCTCATGTTGCCCTCCTTGTTTGCAGTATCATTGCTATCCAAGGTGGAACTCCATACAGTTCATCTCCCCTTCCCAGTTCCTACCTGTGGGATTTTGTAGATGCCTGACATGGCTGAAATGTGCATCGAGATGTCAGATTCAGCCCCTTCCACAATGGTCAGTGGGTTCTTCCTCTCTCCGCAGCTGTAGTTGGGAATGTTGCTCTCCCCTCCAGCAAGCAGGTCCACCATGGCATCAGATACGATTCTCCCATGGAAGTGGGTCTCATAGATGTTGTAGCCCAGAGTGATGTTGGGCAGGAGTCTGGGACTCTGGTTGACCTCCCAAACGGCAAGTGGAAAAGACAAAATGTTCCAATACCGGACATAGTGCTTTCCTGGTATACTGGGAGGGAGGGAGAAAAATGGTTATATTCTCTTCTTCCATTCTTTCTAGACAATAGACATCTCTCAAACTTTTTATTTTTAATTTTCAGAAAAATGAGATAAGATACAAATATAAGAAAATATATATAAGGAAAAGGATACCAAGGGATATTACGCAAATATTGTATATATTTTCTATTTCTAGCTCTTTTCTCCACAGTTTAGTCAATCAGTTCTTAATTATGATTTTGTCACATGTCCACCAAATATGGTTCACTTGACATCTCTCAAATGTTGCTGTCCAAGCCAGAATGGATGGCACATGGGACTGGAGACAATGCATCAATTAGTAAATTATAGGATACATCATCTTGACTTGTCAAAAAAAGGACAAGGGACAACATAAATGAAGCAAGAAAAATCAGATGGAAGGACAAGCACCCAAAGAAACAACATTTTGGGAGGCTAAAATCACATTGAGCAATAACAGAGTCTAATTTTTATTTAAACCCCAAATTCTTCTGCCTGCATGTTCCTAGAAGTCCTGGGGTCAGCTACAGGTAAGAGGTGTATTATACAGCGTCATTGCCATTATTGTCATTTCATTTCCATTCTGCTCTATAGCTGAGGCTGTCTGGGCAGTTTACCACAATGCGTAAAACAAAGAATAAATACAATAAAAATAACATAAAACAACAAAATAAATTTCAGCTAGCTTGAAATTCAATTAAAAGACCAGAAAAAGACCCAGCAAGGTAGAGTAGTAACAGGATAATTCCCTCAAGTCCCTGGATCTTTGAAAGCCTCCACCAAAGGTGAGGCACCAAAAGGATGGCATTTCTGTTGGTCTACCAACCCTCCTTCTTTGATTCCAATGTTTACACAGGCACTAGAACTTCAGCAGCCACCACCTTTCTCTAAATTCTTCCCTGATCAAAAGATTTGAGGATCTAGAAAGTTGGCATCAGCAGTTCAAGCACGTTTGGTTCACTGAATGAATGTTTAAGGCTGGAAGGAGCTTTGGAAGGTTTTTTCTGCCCAAGAGAGCAGCCCTTGCCTTTTGGCTGGATGCAGAGCAAGGTGGCCAAGGATGACCCTGTGCCGGGTTCCCTTCTCTGCAGCAGTGAATGCAGCACCTTTTTTCAGATGAGGACAGGGACTGATCTCAAGAGAAGGGCAGGTCCACGTGGGGTGAGACTGCCCCCAAGCAGCCAGGTCCCTACTCCTTTGCCCATTCAAAGTCTCCTTGGGAAGCACCCATGAGAATGGCCAAGCATGGTTCGGATAACCAGGAATACCAGAAGATTGGTGCTGCCCTTGGCAGAGGGAAGCAATTGGAAGGAAGGTGGGAAAACATTTAATCCTCCAAGAAAGCATCACTTACCTATTAATTTTGATCAGGGGAGGCTTTGAAAAGATGTATGGCACTTCCTTGATGACATGCTTTGTAGACAGGATTGCACTGATGAGCTGGTCTCCCAGCATGTGATAATTCTCTGCATTGCTTTGATCTCGGACAAGATTCAGGGGGCATTTTGGCTTCTGCACATTGCAGGATGCACAGGGCAGGCACAGGAGCAGCAGGAGAGGGATCATCGTGGGTATGGCTGCTTCCCACCCCTCCTTATGCCAGCCTGTCTCTCCAGCAGAGGCAGAGAAGCCAGGTGACTCTTGCAAGGCTTTGTCTTTGGTCAAACCAGGAGCCCTGAGCCAATGAAGGGCTTTCTGAGATGTCCTACAAGCATAGTTTTCCAGCCTGCGTACTTGCCTGCCTGCCATTTCAACTCAGGAGATATTTTATTGGGCTAACCTTTCAGGTACCTTGCAAGAATTTCCTACCTCTTCCCCTCAAGGACAGTGTCTAGCATGTTGGTCTCCAAGGCCATCTCCTGGGAAAACTTTTTTTTTTTTTTGCTTTGGGAACAAGAAAGAAATTATTGTAATATAGTTAATTATAACATTGAAAGAGCATTACCTCTGGAAGTTCCTGGATTTATGTTTGCAAGAACTTATCAGTCATTTCAGAGTTTGAAAGGGAAGCTTGGCTTGAAACCCCCTGATGAAGCACCTTCATAAGAGCCAAGCCTCAAATAATCTTTTCAGTTGCATTTGAAAGTATGCACATCATCCATTGGTCACTGGTGAACAAGATGTTTACATGACATGTTTGAGTCCAAAAATGGGGGCATCTTCTGTCAATGTGTCCCCTTTGCCAGTGGGTGAGTCCCTTGTACCAAACCTCTCAGGTAGTTTGGGAGTGCTCCTCAACTCTGAGTTTTCCCTGGAGTTCCAGGTGACTGCTGTGGTGAGGGGCACTTTCCTCCAGCTTTGGCTAATCCTTCAGCTATGCTTCTAACTGAATGAGCAGAGCCTAGCAACAGTGACCCATGCATTGGTAACCTCCTGATTGGACTATTCTAATGCGCTGTACATGGAGCTGTCCTTGAAGATTGTCTGGATACTTCCATTGGTTAAGAATCTAGGATTTTAACAGGGACTGGCAGTTATGCAGATATGATGGTCTTTTACCATCTACACTGGCACCCAATTGGTTTTGTCCCAATGTAAGGGGTTGATGACTATAAGGCCCTGCACAGTTTAGGACCTGGATATCTGAAGGTGTGTCTCCTTGTACATATACCTGCCCTCCGCACAAGATCTGAGTTGGAGCTCCTTCGGCGGGAGCCCTTCTTGAAGGAGATCAGGAGAGTGGCTACCTGGAGAAGGGCCTTCTCTGTGGTGGCACACTGATTATGGAACATGCATCCCAGAGAGGTGTGCCTGGCACCAACACTTGATTCATTTCAGCCCCAGGCCAAAACCTTGTTATTTTCCCAAAATTTTAAGTTCTGATCTTGTTTTATGGAGGGGTTTTATGGTTGTCAAGTGATGTTTGATGTTACACTGTTACTGTATTACTGTCCTGTGTCTTTCAGTGAAAAGCTATAAAAGCTTTAAACAAACAAAGAAATAAATAAATAGCACCTGTGACTCAAAAGGGGTCTCCCCATGGCACCTGTGTTGTTGGATGGGATAGATTTAAAGACCAACTTTAAGGTCTGGGATGTGGGCAGTTGTTGGGACAGGCAGAACGCTGGGACCAGGGTTCTGGTGTGAAGCCAGGTCCTGCTGCTTAATAGGGCTAGAGGCTGGTGGTGTGGTCATGGTCAAGGCAGAGTCAGGGTCAAGGTTGCAGACCGTCCAATATCCTACAGGCAAGTGAGAGAGCAGGTCCAGAAACAGTCCAGTGGTCTGATGCCAGGGAAGCTGTCACATAAAGGTGGTCCAGGCAAGAGGGGGCAGGAACAACTGGAACAAGCAAGAATACACAGGAGCAGGGCTGAAGCAGACTAGGGCACAGTGGATCCAACAGGAGCAAGGCAGGAACAGACTGAAATTGAATAGAGCAAGGCAGGAGCAACTGGAGTATGATGGGGTAGGCAAGAACAACTGGGGCAGGCTAGGAACGAGGCAGGAGCACCTGGAGCTGGGCTCAGAGATGCACAGACCAGAGTACAAGAGTCTGCTGCACAACCTGCATTTCTGCAGCAAAGAGCAGCAGTGCCAGAAAGCCTTTTCTGCTGCTCTTCAGGACCTCCAGCTGCACTGCATGATTGCTCTTCAGTTGCCCCCTGCAAGAGCACTCCTGGTTCTGCAGACACTTGCAGGGTCACTCAGGCCCAATCCTGGGACCAACCATGAACTGGAATGCCCAATCAAGGTTAGCATCTTTCTCCCTGAGGAGCATATAGTGTGTCCTTTACCGAATGGAGCAGCCTTGTAGCCATGCTGTCTCATAGTGCTGTTGGGAGCTGGGTTTCCCCTTATTCCTTTCAAGCAACAGTCTGCTTGGATAAGAGGTCTTGTCTTCTAATATACATCCAGCAACCCATCTCCACTGAGGTTGAGTCTCTGTGCATGAACACTGTAGTTTGTTTTACCCTAACTCGAAACTACTTCTGAGAACCCCCCCCACCCTTTTTTTTTAGTAACCCTGGGCACCACTTTTCTGGGAGAGGCTGTCCAACTGGGTAGCCCTCCTTCCCTGACACCACATCATGGGGTTAGGCACCAGACCCGTGTCCTTTTGCTCCTTTCCCATTTTTCTTTCCTGCACTTGCAAACCCACTCAGTTCCCAAGGTCTGCCTGAACACTTGGAGATGTAGGCCTTCAGATAGCATCATCCTCTTCTGACATCTGTATGTCTCCACTCCTCAGTTCTCAGCCCTGGCAGTCCTCATTTGGTGAGCTGGGGGTCCCCTGACCCTGGAAAGCACTCCAAGAATAATGGGCTCTCCCCACTGCGTAAACCATCCTGAGATCCTATGTGGATTAAGGACATTTTAAACAAATAAGTCAATAATACAGGGTGGATGGTGAGTCTTCAGTGTCTCAAACTGAGAATGCTATTCCCTGGTATTACTTTCTTTCCCAGTCCCCCCAATATCACAGGGTGGGCGTAATGCTTCCTGAAGGCAACATAGCACCCCATACTCCTTGAGTGGTACCCACCAACATGTTCCACACCAGCCACGAAGATGGGCAAAGGACAGACACATAGCATTATCAGAAACCAGAAGCAGGAATTTGCTATCAGAGACCTCGAAACATAAAAAATAAAAATTGCATTCCTGGATCTGACAAGCTCTGATACAAAATTCTACCCTTCATCTGGGAGATGTGTCAGTTCCAGCCTGCAACTTGATCATCCAGGGGGTCCCTCACAACTGACCAGGTCCCTGTTAAGTGTGAAGGCCATTCACTACAGCTGAGCATGACCAGCCCAGCAGGTGTGTTATGAGTGTAAAATTGGATCTGGGCTGCACAGGCCCCCAGCAATGTATAGGGCAGGATCTTTCAGGTGAAGGGACTGGCTTTGTGGTCACTGTGGCCTCTTTTGCTGGAAAGTGAAGGCAGGCAGGCAGGCAGGCAGGAAGGAAGGAGGAGGACCTGCCAGAGAAGACAAGTCTCCAGCATGGGATTCCTCCAGGGGCAATCCTATCCTCATGTTTTTTGATATCTACATGAAGCTGCTGAGTGGAGACATCTGGGGTTTAGAAGTATGCTGATGACACACAGTTCTATTTCTCTAATCATTAACAATTAGTCTGCTACATATTTGGCAATAAACTTATTCATTCCAGTTTCCAATATGGCTGTGAAAATTTTTGCACCTTAATTTACTAGCAATATAGGTCTGTTAGGGCCCAGCTGCCATCCATTTTCCTTAAACATTTTGCTCAGTAATGTGGTATGATGTCTTTTTTTTATTTCAGCAGGCATCTAGTTATCCCCTAGTTCATTCATCACCATACTGAAATCTCCAGCCATTATAACATATCCTTTCTTTAATATTTCCAGTTCTTTGAAAAAACATTTAAGAAAGACCTTTGGGGTTTTTTTTTTGGTGCATATATATTAATTAATGTATAATCTTCTCTTACTTCACCTTGCAAAATCAAATACCTTCCTCTTTCATCTTTCTTTACATTTTAAATTTTAATCTCCACCTTCTGTGAATTAGCAATTGCTACTCCTTGATGTGGAAGATCCAAACTCTTTTTCATAGACATTCAACCATGCTGCTATAAATGCAATGCAACCCTCATTTTTTCTGATGAGTCTCCAGTTAAACTTTTGAATTGATGATGGATCTCCACCCTGAGGGTTTTTGCTAAACATTTCTGTCTGTGTTATTTTTTACAGACAAACCTGTGAACTGATCCTCCAAAATTTCTAACTTTTTTGTAATTTTTAGCCATCACTTGTGCTTTCACTTGTTTCTTGTGTTACATTCTCCTTTCCATCATTCTAATCCTAGTTTCAAAACCTTTCAAATGTTGGTGGACCTTTTCAGACTCCTCTCTTAGTCCTTCAGTGCCTTTCTCAAGTATTTCTCTAAGGCCTTTCATCTCCAATTCCATCTCTGCCTTTCCTTGGATTCCTGATGTCTGGGCCTTCATTTCTGAAGATGCAATTCAAGTTAGAAGCAAATCTGAAGGCTTGATAGAATAGTAGATGTGGAAGGGGCCATGAAGGCCATTGTGTCCACCCCGCTGCTGCTGCAGGACAGCGTGTCACACCATCCCACTTGGATGGCTGCCCATTTTCTTTTTGAATGTCTCTGGTGTGAGAGAGGTCACCACCACTCCAGGCAGCTGATTCCACTGTCACATTCCTCTGTCAGTGAGGAAGATGTTCCTGATGCCCAGCCTGAATCTGGGTAGTCAAAACTTAAATTGATTTTTATGTCAAAAGCTTTGCTAAAGTCTAGGTAGATTATGTTCAGAGCGTTCCCTTTGTGCCTTTGGGAGGTACCCAATCAAAAAATGAGATTAAATTAGTCTGACGGGATTTATTTTTGAGGAATAGAGCACCTCTGCCTTTTCCTTGTCATCTGTTATCACTCTGCCATCCACTTTAAGTAGCTGGACGCTCTTCTCTTTCCCAAATCTTCTGTTCTGCATATATCTGAAGAAGGCTTTGTAGTTATTCTTAGCATCCCTTGCTATTCTCACTTCATTTCCTGCCTTAGCCTTCCTGATGGTATTCTTGCAATCCCTTGCTATTTGTTTATATCCTTCCTTTGTGGCCTACCTCTACTTCCACTTCCTTTGATATACCTGATTAACAGGCTATGTATGCTGTGATAAGCTCAGAAATGATTTCTGAGGCAGCAGAGAGCTGTGTTGAAGATGTTTCTCTGAGCATCCAGAAGTCCCTTGTCAAGAGAAGGCATTCTTAGCCTTGCAAGAATGAGGGAGAGATGACGGGGGAGAGCATTTCAAAGTTTAAAGGAAACCATGAAGAAGGCCCTTCTCCTTGTTACCAGTGGCTTACCTGCCACCATGGTGGCAGGTGGAGGAAACCCCTGGATGCCAATCACAGTGTTTAGATGGTTGTGAGAAGCATTCCATCGAGGATTGTGTCCCTGCCCCTACCCTCACCCCTGCCCTGTTCTATTGACCATAAAATGTTTCAGGGGAGTTTACAAAATTCATTAGTGCCATTTACAAAGTACAATACAATGCAATCTAAAACAAGGTACAAGAGTCGCTTAGGCCAGATGTGTACAGGAAGTCAGTAGGAACAGTTCAGAACCATGGTGTGGACCTTCAGGTTCATTGGTCAAACTGCTGCAGTTTGCACAAGTGGCAGCTTCTGGCAAGTCTACAAGGTGGTGGGGGCATGAAGAAGGCATTATGCTGGACCCTGGACAAGGGGACTGTATCTACATTTTTCCCACTGGGAGTGGAGATATTCTGTTCAGAGGAGAGCAGAATAATTAATGAATCATTAGAAGGGACAACACACCAAGGGAGGCTATTGATGGAGGGATGTGGCTTTCAAGGGCTGACTTACTGTGCAAGTGTGTGCATTTTAAACAATAACCCCAACCATCAAATTTAGGGTACCTTTGAGGTTTAACAGCTGCTCCATAACCTGGAAAGTCCTGAGCACAAACTGAAACTAGCCTCCATTTTTTACTGTAAGTAGGATGTGTTGCTGGCTAGGCCTTGCCAGCATCCTGCGATGTACTCATTTTCATTCCCTTTCCTAAGCGTGGATTTATTTAAATATGAACTCCCATTTGGAACAAGTGTGTGCGAGCTAAAACTCCCTGCTCAATTAATCCTCCTGGGATTTAGCATCACGCTGAGAACTGGGGAAGCTTTTATTCCCACTTCTTTAAAACAGACTTCTTTAGAATGTGGACTTTCTCTTTGACCAGTGCTGCAAGAAGGGTTAGTTGCCACTGGATTTTCCCTTAGCTCTCATCTTAATAGCTGTGCCATATTCCAGGGAATCCCATGGACCTAGCATCAGATGCCAGCATTTGCTTTCATCATGAGATGCTCCTTTGTATTCAGGTCAGGCCTCAGGACAATGATGTAGCACTTGGGAAGAAAGATGCAGCCCAGCAGCCCAGCGCTAGAGGCCAACATGGAGAAGACCTGCACGGCCACCATGTATTTCCCCTTGGTGCTCAGGTAGGAGGGCACGAAGGACACCCAGACACTGCAGAAGACCAGCATGCTGAAGCTGATCAGCTTGGCTTCATTGAAGACTCCTGGTAACTTCCTTGCCAGAAAAGCCACTATGAAGCAGACAAAAGCCAGGAAGCCCATGTAGCCGAGAGCAGTGTAGAACATGGCCAGAGAGCTCTCATTGCATTGTAGGATGATGTGTCCAGCCTGGGAGTGCATGTCAGAGTCAGGGAAAGGTGGAGCCATGCCCAGCCAGGTGGAGCAGATGACCAGTTGGGTACTGGAACAGGAAATGATGATGGAGTTGGCCAAGCTCTTTCCCAGCCACCTTCTCACCTTGTTGCCTGGTTTGGTGGCCAGGAAGNGGAAGGCTAGCACCACAGTGATGGTTTTGGCCAGTACAGAAGAGACAGCAACTGAGAATATGATGCTGAAGGCCGTTTGTTGGAAGAGGCAAGTCACTTTCCTTGGTTGGCCAATGAAAAGGAAGGTGGAGCAAAAGGAAAGCAGGAGGGAGACGAGGAGAATGTAGGAGAGGTCCCGGTTGTTGGCTTTGACTAATGGGGTGTCCAAGTATTTGATGAAGATTCCTAAGACACAGCCTGTTGTGAAGGAGCAGAATAGGGCAAGGGAAGCCAGGGAGATCCCCAGAGGTTCTTCATACGACAGGAAGCTCATAGTCTTGGGGACACAATGATCCTGGTTGGAGTTTGGCTTCCGATCTGCTGGACACGCAGTACAGTGATCTGCATCTGAAAGGAGGGAGAGTGAATCCAGTTTCACTAACAGGAATCTGATATTATCAAGAACAGTCTCTGTTACAACACATTTGTATGGAAAAATTAGGGATGTACAGGACATGAAGAAAAACTAGCAGGAGTTGATGTCCCAAGGATGGTGGCTTTTTAATCTCTTCTTTCATGGTCCAGTTCCTCACCGCTTGATTTTGCTAATTAACTTCACAGTATGCTAATTGCCATGCCATCCAAAGCCAGAAAACTTAGCAGATGTGGGGTGCCCAACTCTCATGTATGTTGCAGCAAGCAGAATCCCACAAGGAATCCCTCCTTCCGCGCTGCCCGGACCATTGCGTTGCCGCTTTGCAGCGACGTCCCCGCAGCCACCGGCTGCCGCGCCCCCCTCCAGAGGCCAGGATTACCGGCCCAGGACCCGGCTCCGGCCTGCCTCCCTCGCGCGGGTGAGAGGGATGCCGGGACAGGGCGGAGCTCGGGGAGGGCCATGCGACCCATAAAGCACCGGTGGCTGGCCGGGGCTTGCGGCTTGGGGCTGGCGGCTGAAGGGCAGTCGCCACCGTTTGGGAGCCATTCGGGGGCCGAGCGGGGGGCTGGGCTGGCCAGGGGCTATATTTTAAATTGGTCCACCGGCCATGCTGCACTGCTCTGTCACTGTTGCTGCTGCTGCCCCCGGACTGGGGCATACTGCTGAGCCGGGGGCCAGCTGACGCTGCTCCTGTGGCCATCGCTGGACCACTCTGGGCACGGAGGATGCCAGGGCTGCGTTAGGCCCGCTGCTGATGGCACGGAGGAGGATGCTGTTATCTTCCTGCTTAACGGGTTTCTGTGCCCCTCCCTGCTCACCCTGCCAGTGCCAGCCTGGGGCAGGGCGGGCTTGGAGCTCCCTCTCCCTATGGACATCGGCCGAATTCTGCGGCATAGTTTTTCTGCTGGGCCGCGCTGCGCAGTCACTGCCGCTGCTGCCGTCGTTAGACTGGGGTATATCGCCGAGGGAAGGGGGAGTTTTTTAATTGCTTTTATAACTTTATTGTATTTTAATCTGTGTTAATTTGTTTTTATGGAGTTGTCCCTGGCCATGTCGACGTTGGTGTTTCCTGCGGAGCGCGGGGGCGGTGCCATTGGGGTGGTCATGGGCAATGGACGTAATAGCGGTGGGGACTTAACTTGTCCGTGTAGAAGAAGGAGGGACAGATGGTTGACACCTGTCCCTCCTTCTGGTTTTGCCCCCAGCCAGAGGGTTCCAGGTAGTCTTGTCAACCGCCCCTCAGGCCTGATGGTGCTGTTGCTCAATGCCAGGTCGGTCAACAATAAATCTTCCCTCATCCATGACTTGATTGTGGATGAGGGGGCCAACCTGGCTTGCATAACAGAAACCTGGGAAGGAGGGGGGGGATGTCGCTCTCTCTCAAATGTGCCCGCCCGGGTATCTGGTTCAGCACTGTTCACGGCCGGAGGGGAGGGGAGGGGGGTCGCTTTGGTTTACCGAGCCTCCATCTCTCTCATGGGACTTCCGGTCCCTTCGAGACCAGGGCTGGAGTGTCTCTACTTGGTGTTGGGCGACCAAGACAGATTGGGGATTCTGTTGGTGTACCGTGCACCCTTCTGCCCAGATGTCTCCCTGCCTGAGCTGACGGAGACCATCTCGGACCTGGTGTTGAGGACCTCCAGGATGTTGGTCCTGGAGGACTTCAATCTCCATGCCGAGACTGGTCTGACCGGGGCGGCTCAGGACTTCATGGCCTCCATGACGGCCATGGGGCTGTCTCAACATGTCACCGGCCTGACCCATGAACATGGACACACTCTGGACCTGGTTTTCTCGACGGGGCAGGAAGAGGGTGGTCTGAGGGTGAGGAATTTATGTTTGACTCCCCTGTCATGGTCAGATCACTTCCTGGTGAGGTTTGTGCTCGAGAGCGACCTCTCCCTCTGCAAGGGTGCAGACCCAATTGTGTGGGTCCGCCCCCGGAGCCAGATGGATCCAGATGGATTCCTGAAGGCCCTGG
>NW_025336645.1:0-5236 GCF_004798865.1 Varanus komodoensis
AAACAGGGCGACGCGCCCGCACCTAGTCCTCTTTGAGCCGCTGTCCCTGCGCGCAGTCCTCCATCTCCACCGTTCCAAGCTTGTTCTGACTGTCAGAGGCCCCCCTGGAGGCCGTGATTTCCCGGCCCCACCCTGGGAGAGGGCCAAAAGTTTCCTGAAAAGAGGGCAACACGCTCTCACCTAGTCCTCTTTGAGAAGATGTCCCTCCGCGTAGGTTTTCATTTCTGCCCATTCCGAGCTCATTCCTGCAGTCAGAAGCATGCCGGGAGGCCGCGATTTCCTGGACCCACCCTGACAGAAGGCCAAAAGTTTCCTGAAAAGAGGGCCACACACACTCACCTAGTCCTCTTTGAGAAGCTGTCCCTCACGCAGGCCTCCATTTCTGCCCGTTCTGGGCTCGTTCTGATGGTCGGAGGCCCATCCGGAGACCTGGATTTCCCAGCACCAACCTGGCAGAGGGGCAAATGTTGCCCGGAAAAAAGGGCGCCGCACTCCTAATCCTGTTGTAAACGGTGTCCCTCCACGCAGGCCTCCTTTTCTGCCCATTCCAAGCGCGTTTCGACGGTCGGAGGCTCGCCCTGAACCCGCGATTTCCTGGCTCCACGATGAGAGATGGGCAAAAGTTGCCCTGAAAAAAGGGCAACGGGCACGCGTAGTCCTCTTTGAGACGCTGTCCCTCTGCGCAGGCCTCCGTTTCTGCCCATTCCGAGTGCGTTCCGACGGTCGGAGGCCCGCCCGGAGCCTGGGATTTCCCAGCCCCATGCTGACAGAGGCGCAAAAGTAATCCCGAAAAAAGAGCGACGCACATGCACCGAGTCCTCTTTGAGACGCTGTCCCTCCACGCAGGCCACTGTTTCTGCCCGTTCCAAGCACGTTCTGACAGTCGGAGGTCCTCCCGGAGTCAGTGATTTCCCGGCCCCATGCCAAAAGTGGGGCAAAAGTTGCCTCGAAAAGAGGGCAACGGGCGAACGTAGTCCTCTTTGAGACGCTGTCCCTCTGCGCAGGGCTCTGTTTCTGCACGTTACGAGCGTGTTCCGATGGTCGGAGGCCGGCCCGAAGCCCACGATTTCCCGGCCCCACCCTGACAAAGGAGCAAAAGTTTCCTCGAAAAGAGGGCGACGCGCGCACATAGTCCTCTTTGATACTCTGTCCTTCTGTGCAGGCCTCCGTTTCTGCCCGTTCCGATCCACTTCCGACAGTCGGAGGCACCCCCGAAGACCCGGATTTTCCGGCCCCAAGCTGAGAGAGCGGCAAAAGTTGCCCCAAAATAGGGCGACACGTGCACGTAGTCCTCTTTGAGACGCTGTACCTCCGTGAAGGCCTCCGTTTCCGCCCATTCCAAGCGCGTTCCGATGGTCGGAGGCCCGCCCGGAGGCCGGGAATTCACGCTCCACCATGACAGAGGTGCGAAAGTTGCCACGAAAAAGGGCGATGCGCGCTCACCTAGTCCTCTTTGAGACGCTGTCCCTCCGCGCAGGCCTCTGTTTCTGCCCGTTCTGAGCCAGTTCCGACGGTTGGAGGCCCGCCCGAAGACCGGGATTTCACGACCCCACTCTGACAGAGGGACAGAAGTTGCCCCGAAAATAGGGCGACACGCGGATGTAGTCCTCTTTGAGACGCTGTCCCTCCATGCAGGATTCCGTTTCCGCCCGTTCTAATCGCGTTCTGACGATCGGAGGCCCACCCGGAGGCCGCAATTTCCCGGCCCCACCCTGACAAAGGAGCAAAAGTTTCCTCGAAAAGAGGGCGACGCGCGCACCTAGTCCTCTTTGAGAAGCTATCCCTCTGCGCAGCCCTCCATTTCCGCCCGTTCCGAGTGCGTTCCGACGGTCGAAGGCTCGCGCGGAGCCCGGGATTTCCCGGCCCCATGCTGACAGCGGGGCAAAAGTTGCCCCAAAAGCAGGGCGACATGCGCACGCAGTCCTCTTTGAGACGGTGTCTCTCCGCGCAGGCCTCCGTTTCCGCCCGTTCCAAGCGCGTTCCGACGGTCGGAGGCCCGCCCGGAGGCCGGGATTTCACGCTCCACCATGACAGAGGTGCAAAAGTTTCCACGAAAAAGGGCGATGCGCGCTCACCTAGTCCTCTTTGAGACGCTGTCCCTCCGCGTAGGCCTCCGTTTCTGCCTGTTCCGAGCGCGTTCCGATGGTCGGAGTCCCGCCCGGATGCCCGCATTTCCCGGCCCCAACGTGACAAAGGGGCAAAATTGCCCGGAAAAAAGGGCAACAAGCGCAACTAATCCTGTTTGAGATGCAGGTCCTATGTACAGGCCTCCATTTCCGCCCCTTCCGAGCGTGTTCCGACGGTCACAGGCCCGCCCGGAATCAGTGATTTCCCAGCCCCACGCTGACAGAGGGGCAAAAGTTGCCTCGAAAAGAGGGCGATTCCCGAACGTTGTCCTCTTTGAGACGCTGTCCCTCTGCGCAGAGCTCCATTTCTGCACGTTCCGAGCGCGTTCTGATGGTCGGAGGCCAGCCGGAAGGCCGCGATTTCCCGGCTCCAAGATGACAGATGGGCAAAAGTTGCCTCGAGAAAAGGGCGACGCGCACGCACCTAGTCCTCTTTGAGAAACTGTCCCTTCGCGCAGGCCGCGGTTTCCGCCTTTTCCGAGCGCGTTCCGTCAGTCGTAGGCCCGCCTGCAGGCCAGGATTTCCCGGCTCCACCGTGACAGAGGGGAAAAAGTTTCCGCGAAAAGGGATCGACGCACGCACGTAAACCTCTTTGAGACGCTGTCCCTCCACGCAGGCCTCCGTTTCCGCCCGTTCCGAGAGCAAACCTACAGTCGGAGGCCCCCCCGGAGGCCAGGATTTCCCGGCTCCTCCATGACAGATGGGCAAAACTTGCCTCGAAAAGAGGGCAACGGGCGCACGTAGTCCTCTTTGAGACGCTGTCCCTCCGCGTAGGCCTCCGTTTCTGCCCGTTCCGAGCGCATTCCGATGGTCGGAGTCCTGCCCGGATGCCGGCATTTCCCGGCCCCAACGTGACAAAGGGGCAAAATTGCCCGGAAAAAAGGGCGACGAGCGCAACTAATCCTGTTTGAGACGCAGTCCCTATGCACAGGCCTCCATTTCCACCCCTTCCGAGCGCGTTCCGACAGTCGGAGTCCCGCCCAGATGCCGCGATTTCCTAGCCCCACCCTGATAATGGGCCAAAAGTTGCCTGAAAAGAGGGCGACAGGGCACACCTAATCCTCTTTGAGACGCTGTCCCTCCGCACAGGGCTCCATTTATGCCCATTCCGAGCAGTCGGAGGCCCCCCAGAGGCCGGGATTTCCCGGCTCCACCGTGAAAGAGAGGCAAAAGTTGCCCGGAAAAAAGTGCGATGAGCGCAACTAATCCTGTTTGAGACACTGTCCCTATGCGCAGGCCTCCATTACCACCGTTTCCGAGCGCGGTCCGACGGTCGGAATCCCGCCTGGGGCCCGGGATTTCCTGGCCCCACGCTGACAGAGGGGCAAAAGTTGCCTCGAAAAGTGGGTGACACGCGTGCACCTAGTCCTTTTGAGACGCTGTCCCTCCGTTCAGGCCTCCGTTTCCATCCATTCCGAACGCGTTCCGACGATCGGAGGCCCCCCTGGAGGCTGGGATTTCCTGGATCCACCGTGACAGATGGGCAAAAGTGGCCATGAGAAGAGGGTGACACAGACACACGTAGTCCTCTTTGAGACGCTGTCCCTCCACGGAGGCATACGTTTCTGCCCATTCCGATCGCGTTCCGACGAACGCAGACCCGCCCGGAGGCATGGATTTCCCGGTTCCACCGTGACAGATGGGCAAAAGTTGCCTTGAAAAAAGGGCGACGCGCGCACGTAGTCCTCTTTGAGATGATATCCCTCCACGCAGACCTCCGTTTCTGCCCATTCCGAGCGTGGTCTGACGGTCGGAGGCCGCCCGGAGGCCGCGATTTCCCGTCCCCACTCTCACAGAGTGCCAAAAGTTGCCCCGAAAAGAGGATAACGCAGACACAGCTAGTCCTCTTTTAGACGCTGTCCTTCCACGCAGGACTCAGTTTCCACATGTTCCGAGCACGTTCCGACAATCGGAGGCCTGCCCGGAGTCTGGGATTTACCGTCCCCCATCCTCCCGGTGGGGCATGATTTTCCCCGAAAACAGGGTGACGTGCACGCACCTTGTCCTATTGGAGACGCTGTCCCTCTGCGCAGGACTCTGTTTCCGCTCGTTCTTAGCACGTTCCGACGATCGGAGGTCCGCCCTGAGTCAGTGATTTCCCGGCCCTACGCTGACATTGGGGCAATGTTGCCTCGAAAAGAGGGCGACACGCGAACATAGTCCTCTTGAAGACGCTGTCCCACTGCGCAGGCCTGTTTCTGCCCGTCCCGAGCGCGTTCCGATGGTCGGAAGCCCGCCCGAAGCCTGCGATTTCCTGGCCCCACCCTTATAGAGGGCCAAAAGATGACTGAAAATAGGGTGACACGGACACACCTAATCCTCTTTGAGATGATGTCCCTCCGCGCGGGCCTCCATTTATGCCCGTTCTGAGCGCTAACCTAGAGTCAGAGGCCCCCCCGGAGGCCGGGATTTCCCGGCCCCACCCTGACAGAGGGGCAAAAGTTATCCCGAAAAGAGGGCGTTGCGGACACACCTAGTCCTCTTTGAGACGCTCTCCCTCCACGCAGGCACCGTTTTCGCGCGTACCGAGCGCATTCTGAAGGCCGGAGGGCCGCCCAAAGGCCATGATTTCCCGGCCCCACGCTGACTGAGAGGCAACAATTTCCTGAAAAGCGGGCTACACAGACACACCCAGTCCTTTTTGAGGAGATGTCCCTCTGCGCAGGCCTCCATTTCCGCCAGTTCCGGGCACGTTTCGACGGTCAGAGGCCCGCCCAGAGACGTGGATTTCCAGCCCCACCCTGGCGGAGGGGCAAAAGTTGCCCGGAAAAAAGGGTGATGCGTGCTCCTAATCCTGTTGTAGACGCTGTCCCTCCACGCAGGCCTCCGTTTCTGCCCCTTCCGAGAGCGTTCCGATGGCCAGAGGCCCGTCCAAAGGCCAGGATTTCCCGGCACCACGCTGACAGTGAGGCAAAAAGTTCCTGAAAAGAGGGCGACACGGACACACCTAGTACTCTTTGAGCGGGTGTCCCTCCGCGCAGGCCTCCTTTTCTGCCTGTTCCGAGCACGATCTGACGGTCCAAGGCCCACCCGGAGCCCGGAATTTCCTGGCCCTACCCTGACAGAGGGGCAAAAGTTTCCCTGAAAACAGGGCGACGCGCGCACACCTA
>NW_025336645.1:5336-10094 GCF_004798865.1 Varanus komodoensis
GCCAGGATTTCCCGGCTCCACCATGACAGAGGGGCAAAATTTCCTGAAAAGAGGGAGACACGCACTCACACAGTCCTCTTTGAGAAGCTGTCCCTCCACGCAGGCCTTTGTTTGCGCCCGTTCCGAGCGCGTTCCGACGGTCGGAGGCCCCCCCGGAAGCCGCGATTTCCCGGCCCCACGCTGACAGAGGGGCAAAAGTTACCCCGAGAACAGGGCGACGCGCGCACACCTAGTCCTATTGGAGACGCTGTCCCTCTGCGCAGGCCTCTGTTTCTGCCTGTTCCAAGCGCGTTCCGACGATCGGAGGCCTGCCCGAAGATCAGGATTTCCCCGCCTCACCCTGACAGAGGGGAAAAGCTGCCCCGAAAAGAGGATGACGCGGACACACCCAGTCCTATTTGAGACGCTGTCCCTCCAGTCAGGCCCCCGTTTCCGCCCGTATCGAGCGCGTTCCTACGGTCGGAGGCCCGCCGGGAGGCCGCGATTTCCCGGCCCCACCCATATAGGGTGGCAAAAATTATCCCGAAAAGGGCGCCGCGAACACACCCAGTCCTCTTTGAGACGCTGTCCCTCAACGCAGGCCCCCGTTTCTTCCCATACTAAGTGCATTCCGACGGTCGCAGGCCCGCCAAAAGGCCAGGATTTCCCGGCCCCTCACTGACAAAGAGGCAAAAGTTTCCTGAAAAGAGGGCAGCACGGACACACCTAGTCCTCTTTGAGAAGCTGTTCCTCTTAGCAGACCTCCGTTTCCGCCCTTTCCGAGCTCGTTCCCACAGACGGAGGCCCCACCGGAGGCTAGGATTTCCCAGCTCCACCATGACAGAGGGGCAAAAGTTGTCCCAAAAAAAGGGCGACACGCGCGCGCCTAGTCCTCTTTGAGACGCTGTCCCTCCGCGTAGGCTTTCATTTCTGTCCGTTCCGAGCTCGTTCCTGCAGTCGGAAGCATGCCTGGAGACGAGATTTCCTGGCCCCACCCTGACAGAGGGCCAAAAGTGTCCTGAAAAGAGGGCCACACGCACTCACCTAGTCCTCTTTGAGATGCTGTCCCTCCACGCAGGCCTCCATTTATGCACATTCCGTGCGCGTTCCGACCGTCGGAGGCCTGTCCGGAGACCTGGATTTCCCAGTCCCACACTGGCAGAGGGGGGAAAGTTGCCCGGAAAATAGGGCGACGCGCGCACCTAATCCTGTTATAGATGCTGTCCCTCCGCGCAGGCCTCGGTTTCCGCCCCTTCCGAGCGCGTTCTGTCGGTCGTAGGCCCGTCTGCAGGCCTGGATTTCCCGGCCCCACCGTGACAGAGGGGAAATAGTTTCCTCGAAAAGAGGGCGACGGGCGCACGTAGTCCTCTTTGAGACGCTGTCCCTCTGTGCAGGCCTCCGTTTCTGCACGTTCCGAGTGCGTTGCGATGGTCGAAGTCCCACCCAAAGGCCGCGATTTCCCGGCCCCACGCTGACAGAGGGACAAAAGTTTCCCCGAAAACAGGGCGACGCGTTCACACCTAGTCCTCTTTGAGACGCTGTCCCACTGCGCAGGCCTCCGTTTCTGCATGTTCCAAGCACGTTTCGACAGTCGGAGGCCCACCCGGCGGCCGCGATTTCCTGGCCCCACCCTGACAGAGGGGCAAAAGTTGCCTCGAAAAGAGGGCTACAAGCGCGCGTAGTCCTCTTTGAGACGCTGTCCCTCTGCACAGGCACTGTTTCTGCCCATTCCGAGCGCGTTCAGACGGTCGGAGGCCTGCCCGGAGTCAGTGATTTGCCGGCCCCACGCTGACGGTGGGGCAAAAGTTGCCCCGAAAATAGGGCGACACGCGAACGTAGTCCTCTTAGAGACGCTGTCCCTCCACGCAGGCCTCCGTTTCCGCCCGTTCCGACCGCAAACCTACAGTCGGAATCCCGCCCGGAGCCCGGGTTTTCCCGGCCCCAGCTGATACAGGGGCAAAAGTAATCCCGAAAACAGGGCGATGCACACGCACCAAGTCCTCTTTGAGACGCAGTCCGTCCACGCAGGCCTCCATTTCTGTCCGTTCCGAACACGTACCAATGGTCAGTGGCCTGGCCGGAGTGAATGATTTACCGGCCCCACAATGACAGAGGGGCAAGTGTTGCCCCGGAAAGAGAGCGACGCGCAAACGTAATCCTCTTTGTGACGCTGTCCCTCTCCGCAGGCCTCCTTTTCTGCATGTTCCGAGCGCGTTCCGATGGTCGGAGGCCCGCCCGAAGGCAGGGATTTCCCGGCCCCACCCTGACAGAGGGGAAAAAGTTGTCTTGAAAAGAGGGCGACGCGCGGACTTAGTCCTCTTTGATACGCTGTCCTACTGCGCACACCTCCGTTTCTGCCCGTTCCAAGCCACTTCCGACGGTCGGAGGCCCGCACGAAGACCTGGATTTCCCGGCCCCACGCCGAGAGAGGAGCATAAGTTGCCCCGAAAAGAGGGCAACGAGTGCAGGTAGTCCTTTTTGAGACACTGTCCCTCTGCGCAGGCCTCCATTACTGCCCGTTCCGAGTGCGTTCCGACGGTCGGAAGCCCGCCCGGAGACCTGGATTTCCCAGCCCCACCCAGGCAGAGCGGAAAAGTTGCCCGGAAAAAAGGGCGACGCGCGCACCCAATCCTGTTTTTAACGCTGTCCCTCTATGCAGGCCTCCGTTTCCGCCCTTTCTGAGCGCGTTTCGACAGTCGGAAGCCCGCCCGGAAGCTGCGATTTCCCGGCTCCACGATTAAATTTGGGCAAATGTTGCCCCGAAAAAAGGACGATGTGCACGCACCTAGGCCACTTTGAGAAATTGTCCCTCCGCTCAGGCCTCGGTATCTGCCCCTTCGGAGCGCGTTCCATCGATCGAAGGCCCGTCTGCAGGCCAGGATTTCATGGCTGCACCGTGACAGAGGGGAAAAAGTTTCCTCAATAAGAAGGCGAGGAGCGCCCGTAGTCCTCTTTGAGATGCTGTCCCTCCGCGCAGGCCTCCGTTTCCGCCCGTTCCGAGCGCGAACCTACAGTCGGAGGCCCTTCCGGAGCCCGGGATTTCCCGGCCCCATGCTGACAGAGGGGCAAAAGTAATCCCGAAAACAGGGCAACGGACGCGCACCAAGTCCTCTTTGAGACGCTGCCCCTCCACGCAGGCCTCCTTTTCCGGCATTCCGAGCACGGTTGGAGGCCCGCCCGGAAGCCGCGATTTCCCATCTCCACGATGACAGAGGGGCAAAAGTTGCCCCGAAATAGGGGCGACGCCGTTGCACCTAGTCCTCTTTGAGACGCTGTCCCTCCACACAGTCCTCCGTTTCCGCCAGTCCCGAGCACGAACCTACAGTCGGAGGCCCGCCCGGAGACCGGGATTTCCCGGCTCCACCTTGAAAGATGGGCAAAATTTGCCTCAAAAAGAGGGCAACGGGCGCACGTAGGCCTCTTTGAGACGCTGTTCCTCTGCGTAGGCCTCCGTTTCTGCCCGTACCGAGCTCCTTCCCACAGCCGGAGGCCCGCCCAGAGGCTGGGATTTCCCAGGTCCACCATGACAGAGGGACAAAAGTTTCTTCGAAAAGAAGGCGACACGTGCAGATAGTCCTCTTTGAGACGCTGTCCCTCTGCGTAGGCCTCCGTTTCGGCCTGTTCCGAGCACGTTCCGACGATCGGAGGCCCGCCCGGAGGCCGCGATTTCCCTCCCCAACCTGATAGAGGGGTAAAAGTTATCCCGAAACATGGCGACGCGGACACACCTAGTGCTCTTTCAGAAGCTTTCCCTCTGCGCAGGCCTCCGTTTCCACCCGTTCCAAGCACGTTCCACAGAAGTAGGCCCGCCTGGAAACCGGGATTTCCCAGAACCACCATGAAAGAGGGGCAAAAGTTGTCCCGAAAAAAGAGCGACACGCGCACACCTTGTTCTCTTTGGGACGCTGTTCCTCTCCGCAGGCCTCCGTTTCCGCCAGTTCCGAGCTCGTTCCTGCAGGCGGAAGCATGCCCGGAGGCCGCGATTTCCTGGCCCCACCCTGACAGAGGGCCAAAAGTTTCCTGAAAAGAAGGCCACACGGACTCACCTAGTCCTCTTTGAGAAGCTGTCCTTCCAAGCAGGCCTCCGTTTCCGCTTGTTCCAAACGTGTTTCGACGGTCGGAGGCCCACCCGGAAGCTGCGATTTCCCGGCTCCACGATGAGAGATGGGCAAAAGTTGCCCCGAAAAAGGGCGACGCGCGTGCTCCTAGACCTCTTTGAGAAACTGTCCCTCCACTCAGGCCTCGGTTTCCGCCCCTTCCGAGCGCGTTCCGTCGGTCGTAGGCCCGTCTGCAGGCCAGGATTTCCTGGCTGCATTGTGAAAGAGGGGAAAAAGTTTCCTCGATAAGAGGGCGAGGCGCTCACGTCGTCCTCTTTGAGACGCTGTCCCTCCGCGCAGAGCTCCGTTTCCGCCCGTTCCGAGCATGAACCTACAGTCAGAGGCCCGCCCGGAGCCCGGGATTTCCCGGCCCAATGATGACAGAGGGGCAAAAGTAATCCCGAAAACAGGGCGATGCACGCGCACCAAGTCCTCTTTGAGACGCTGCCCCTCCATGCAGGCCTACGTTTCTGCCCGTTCCGAACGCGTCCCAATTGTCGGAGGCCTGCCCGGAGTCAGTGATTTCCGGGCCCCACGCTGACAGGGGGGCAAATGTTGCCTCGAAAAGAGGGCGACAGGCGAACGTAGTCCTCTTTGAGACGCTGTCCCTGTGCGCAGGCCTCCATTTCTGCCCATTCGGAGTGTGTTCCAAAGGGCGGAGACCCGCCTGAAGACTGGAATT
>NW_025336646.1:0-2635 GCF_004798865.1 Varanus komodoensis
TAGCAACTCCATTTCTTCTGAGGGATTCTTGCCCATAGTAGTCTCCATGATGATCATCTGAATTAAATTCACCCATTCCTGTCCATTTTAGTTCGCTGATTCCCAAGATGTCGATGTTCATTCTTGTCATCTCATGTTTGTCCACGTCCAGCTTACCTTGATTCATAGATCTTACACTCCAGGTTCCCATGCAGTATTGTTCTTTACAGCATTGGGCGTTCTTTTCACAACCAGATACCTTGACAACTGGGTGTTCTTTCAGCTTTGACCCAGTCACTTCATTCCAGCTGGCGCTACTAGTACTCATCCTCTGCACATTGGACACGTTGTGACCTGAGGGGCTCATCGACGGGCGTCTTATCTCTTTGCCTTTTGGTACTGCCCATGGTGTTTTCAGGGGAGGATCCTGGAGTGGGTTGCCATGTGTTTCTCCTGTGCATCACCCTTTCTCCACTGGATTACCAGAGCTTTCTGCTGTGACCCGTCCGTCTTGGGTGGCCCTCACGGCAAAGCTCATGGCTTCATTGCGCTACACAGGCCCCTCCCCCACGGCAGGACAGTGATCCATGATCCATGAAGGGGAATGATGATAATACGATAATACTGAAGTGACTAAGCTACTGAAGAGGGAGGGAGGGAATCGATAGGTGCAGTCCAGCTCTTCAAACAGAGGGAAGAAAGAGTGAACATAGTGTTATGAAAGCATAGCACTCCTACAGCTAACTCTCCGCCTGGCTTTCAGAGGACAGTGTTAGAGCTGGGCCTGGTGTTGAGCGGATGGGCCTGGCACTGGAGAGTCCAGTTCAGATGGTGCTGCTGGAGCAGAGGGCAGGCGACTTAGCACTGGAGCTGTTGTTGGTTCTCACTCCGCCGCTCGCCAGTGCCGCATTTCCATTCTCCTTCCTTCCCTTCCTTACTCTCCTTGCAGCCTGATGACCGAAGCTGCCGAAAGAGCAAACTTGTGTCAGGTCCAGAGATGCACTCTGGGCAGTGGGTCCCTTGAAGGGGGCCGAGTGGGGCCAAACCCATATGTGCTGCATGTGCCATAGAAGTGCCAGAGAGCAGCAGAGCAGACGGGTTGCGAGCCAGAGGTGGAACGCATTCCGGAGACGTCCCGTGTGCTGCTGAAGGCCAGGTGGGAAGCAGCCAGGCCGGGAGGAGCAGCCTGGGAGGGGATGCACAGAGGATCTTGAGGCCTCATGTTTCCTCTGGGGCAAAGAGGCCACTGCTGGGGGACACCTTGGAGCCGTTCGACCCCACGGAAGGGCATCCCCCGGGGAGGGGGCATAGCACCGCACCTGCTGGGAACACTGGCTGCTCGAGCATCACCAGGCTCTTTCCTGGGCTCCAGGTCCGTCGGGAGGCAGAAGCTGGGCTGGAGGGCCACTGGGGGCAGCACGGGCGGCGTGGCGGCCAGGCCTGGAGCCAGCGATGGGGGCCGGCTGCTGGAGGACAGGGCGGGAAGCACCTCCTGGCCGGGTGAGGAGGCAGCCAGGGTGGGCAGCTGGCCCGGAGCCAGCGACGGGTCACTTGGGGGAGGACGGGGCGGGAAGCACCCCCTGGCTGGGCAAGGAGGAGGCCAGATGTGGCAGCTGGCCCGGAGAGGCCCCCAAGGTGCTGCTCTGGATCGCCCTTGCCCCGCCGGCCTCCCTCAGCACCTCGTCCTCGCAGCAGGTGGTGCCGGATGTTCGTGGCCACTCGGTGCTGCTGGCCCTGAAACGGGACCGGAAGGCTCCGTGCAGGGAGGGAGGGGGGCACAGTGCCCCCACACCCTTCGGCCTGCCCTTCTATGCAGCACGTGGGAGATCCGGGCCTGGGGCGCAGCATGCCAGTGCCCGGAAGATGGGGGTGCTGAGCCACGTGCCCTCCCCTTGAGGAAGAGGCCAGCGAAGGACACTGACCTGTTGGGGCTGCTGGCGAGTGCCCCCTCCAGCACGCAGCTGAACCCCTCGAAGTGCCTCCAGGGGGTTCCCCCAGCGGGGGGGTTGCAGGAGCGAGACGCCAGAGGAGCAGCGGGATTGGGCTGGTGCTGCCTCAGCACCGGAGCCAGGGGAGACTGCAGCCGCCGGTGGAGCAGGTCTTCCCAGGAGACGTCCTGCAAGAAGCCAGCGAGCCCTTCGTGGGAGCCCAGTTCTTGCCTGAGGTCGGACAAAGGATGTGCAGGTGCTCGGAGGAGAGACGCCGAGGCCCCGCAAAAGCAAGCCAAAGCCCGAAAAAGCCTGCTGCCCCCGAGCGAGCCCCTACCTGGAAGAAGACGTGCCCCTTCACTCGGCTTCGTGCTGCCTGTGCCCTAAGCGCAATTGCGGCTTCCTGGTCAGCAGCTAGAGATGCGTGCAGGAGAAGTAAGACGAGGTGCCCAGCCTCCCCCCCCACGTGCCCCCAAGACGGGGACCCTGCCCCCATCTTGGGGAAAGGGCTGAGACAGGGGCGGGCTCTGGGAAGGGGATCCAGAGCTGGCCTCCCCGGGAGGGCTGCCTGACCCCCGCAGGGAGGGCTCTGGGGCCGTGCTGCCTGCCGAGGGGGCCCGGGGCAGTTGGAGCCCTTCCGGGCCAAAGAAGCTGCGGGAGCAAAGGGGGCCCCTCGTCCTTGGTGGACTCTCTTAACAGCGATGGATCTGGGCCTTGTGTTGAGCGGA
>NW_025336646.1:2792-5294 GCF_004798865.1 Varanus komodoensis
GACAGAGAGCGGCGGCCGTAAGTAGGCACCTGGGGCAGCCTCTTGCCGCTCGAGGATGAGGAGGGACCTCTGGACTGGTTTCCTCATGATACGGGTCATTCCTGACCTGGAGCTTCATGACCCAGGCGCTGCCTGTACAGAATGAACATAAAGGACCCTTGAGCAACATAAAAGAATACATTGGAATAAAAGGTAAACATATGGACTGTCGACTGTGGAAATGGAAAGGTCTTCCTCTGGCACCAAAGGCAATACAAAGTAGGGGCTGGTCCACTGCTTTGGGGAGCCCATTCCAAAACCGAGGGGCCCCCACTGAGGGGGCCTTCCCCTGGTAGTCGCCCTCCTCCTTTCCTTTGGAGCGGGCTCCTGGTCAAGGATGACAAAGGAGGAGCTCAGTGTCAGGGGCCTGGGCCAGTCACCATGAGCAACCTGGGCCATGTAGGATCATGCGGCCTCCATTTGCCTCCTCCTCCTCCTCCTCCTCCTCCGCCTCCGTGTCCACGTCCTCCTCCAATCAGCTCAATTCCAGAAGAGGGCAGCTCCCCAAGATGGCTTCCCTTCAGTCCTAGAAAACACGGGGAAGTGCTTCAGGCGTGAATTGTCCTTGAAGGATGGCCATTCTGCCATTGAAAGGCTTATTTCTGGTGTTGCCTGAGAGAGAAAAGGCAGATTTAATTCCCGGTTGTGCCAGGTGCCCTCACCTGGGCATGCTGGAACAGCATGGCCCCCCATGGTACCTGGCAAGTCACTGCAGGGGGAGGAGAAAGGAAAAGGACCATCCGTGACTCCGGCCACGTTCCCTCCTGCACAGGGTGTCCAGTGGGAGAGACGTTCCTTCCGCCCATCATAGTCCAGGACTCTTACTATTGTTGACCACCTCCTCGGACGCTCAGGGGGGCTTCCGGTGTCCCGCTGGTAACCGAAGCTGCCGAAAGAGCAAACTTGTGTCAGGTCCAGAGATGCAGTCGGGGAGGTGGGTCCCTTGAAGGGGGCCGAGTGGGGCCAAACCCACACGTGCTGCATGTGCCAGAGGAGCGCCAGAGAGCAGCGGAGCAGGCGGGACGCGAGCCAGAGGTGGAGTGCATTCTGGAGACGTCCCGTGTGCTGCCGAAGGCCTGGTGGGAAGCGGCCGGGCTGGGAGAAGCAGCCTGGGAGGGGATGCACAGAGGGCCCCAAGGCCCCACGTTCCCTCTGGGGCAAAGAGGCCATGGTTGGGGGTGAACCCTGAGCGGTTTGCCATCACGGAGGGCATCCCCCAGGAAAGGGGCAGAGTGCCGCACCTGCTGGGAACACTGGCTGCTCGGGCACCACCAGGCTCTCTCCTGGGCTCCAGGTCCGTCGGGAGGCTGCAGCTGGGCTGGAGGGCCGCTGGGGTCAGCGAGGGCAGAGTGGCGGCCAGGCCTGGAGCCAGCGATGGGGCCTGGCTGCTGGAGGACGGGGTGGGAAGCACCTCCTGGCTGGGCGAGTAGGCGGCCAGGGCGGGCAGCTGGCCTGGAGAGGGCCCCGAGGAGCTGCTCTTGATCGCCCTCACCCCACCGGCCTCCCTCAACACCTCGTCCTCACAGCAGGCGGTGCCAGACCTTTGTGGCCACTCGGCGCTGCCGGCCCTGAAACAGGACAGGAAGGCTTGTGCAGGAAGGGAGGAGGGCGCCGTGCCCCCACACCCTTCACCCAGCCCTTCTCTGCGGCACGTAGGGGATGCAGGCCTGGGGCGCAGCGTGCCAGTGACCGGGAGGGGAGACACTGAGCCATGTGCCCTCCCCACGTGGATGGGGCCGGGAAGGACACTGACCTGTCGGGGCTGCTGGCGAGTGCCCCCTCCAGCACGCAGCTGAACCCCTCGAAGTGCCTCCAGGGGTTCTCCCAGTGGGGGGGGGGGTTGCAGGAGGGAGACGCCAGAGGAGCAGGCAGGATTGGGCTGGTGCTGCCTCTGCACCGGAGCCAGGGGAGACTGCAGCCGCCGGTGGAGCGGGTCTTCCCAGGAGACGTCCTGCAAGAAGCCAGCGAGCCCTTCGTGGGAGCCCAGTTCTTGCCTGAGGTCGGACAAAGGATGTGCAGGTTCTCGGAGGAGAGACGCCGAGGCCCCGCAAAAGCAAGCCAAAGCCCGAAAAAGGCTGCTCCCCCGAGCGAGCCCCTACCTGGAAGAAGACGTGCCCCTTCACTCGGCTTCGTGCTGCCTGTGCCCGAAGCGCAGTTCCGGCTTCCTGGTCAGCAGCTAGAGATGCGTGCAGGAGAAGTAAGGCGAGGTGCCCAGCCTCCCCCCCCCCACGTGCCCCCAAGATGGGGACCCTGCACCCATCTTGGGGAAAGGGATGAGACAGGGGCAGGCTCTGGGAAGGGGATCCAGAGCTGGCCTCCCCGGGAGGGCTGCCTGACCCCCGCGGGGAGGGCTCTGGGGCTGTGCCGCCTGCCGAGGGGGCCCGGGGCAGTTGGAGCCCTTCTGGGCCAAAGAAGCTGCGGGAGCAAAGGGGGCCCCTCGTCCTCGGTGGACTCTCTTAACAG
>NW_025336646.1:5476-6776 GCF_004798865.1 Varanus komodoensis
CGCTGTTCACCCGACAGAGAGCGGCGGCCGTAAGTAGGCACCTGGGGGAGCCTCTTGCCGCTCGAGGATGAGGAGGGACCTCTGGACTGGTTTCCTCATGATACGGGTCATTCCTGACCTGGAGCTTCATGACCCAGGCGCTGCCTGTACAGAATGAACATAAAGGACCCTTGAGCAACATAAAAGAATAAATTGGAATAAAAGGTAAGCATGTGGACTGTCGACTGTCTGTGGAAATGGAAAGGTCTTCCTCTGGCACCAAAGGTAATACAAATAGGGGCCTGGTCCACTGCTTTGGGGAGCCCATTCCAAAACCGAGGGGCCCCCACTGAAGGGTTCTCCCCCTGGTAGTCGCCCTCCTCCTTTCCTTTGGAGCGGGCTCCTGGTCAAGGATGACAAAGGAGGAGCTCAGTGTCAGGGGCCTGGGAGCTCAGTGTCAGGGGCCAGTCACCATGAGCAACCTGGTCCATGTAGGATCATGCAGCCCCCATTTCCCTCTTCCTCCTCCTCCTCCTCCTCCTCCTCCTCCTCCGTGTCCACGTTCTTCTCCAATCAGCTCAATTCTGGAAGAGGGCAGCTCCACAGGATGGCTTCCCTTCAGTCCTAGAAAAAACGGGGAAGCGCTTCAGGTGTGAATTGTCCTTGAAGGGTGGCCATTCTGCCATTGAAAGGCTTATTTCTGGTGTTGCCTGAGAGAGAAAAGGCAGATTTAATCCCCGCTTGTGCCAGGTGCCCTCACCTGGGCATGCTGGAACAGCATGGCCCCTCATGGTGCCTGGCAAGTCACTGCAGGGGGAGGAGCAGGGAAAAGGACCGTCCGTGACTCCGGCCACGTTCCCTCCTGCACAGGGTGTCCAGTGGGAGAGACATTCCCTCCACCCATCATAGTCCAGGACTCTTACTATTGTTGACCACCTCCTCGGACGCTCAGGGGGGCTTCCGGTGTCCCGGTGGTAACCGAAGCTGCCGAAAGAGCAAACTTGTGTCAGGTCCAGAGATGCACTCTGGGCGGTGGGTCCCTTGATGGGGGCCGAGTGGAGCCAAACCCACATGTGCTGCATGCGCCAGAGGAGCGCCAGAGAGCAGCGGAGCAGGCAGGATGTGAGCCAGAGGTGGAGCGCATTCTGGTGACGTCCCGTGTGCTGCCGAAGGCCAGGTGGGAAGCGGCCAGGCCGGGAGAAGCAGCCTGGGAGGGGATGCACAGAGGGCCTCAAGGCCCCACGTTCCCTCTAGGACAAAGAGGCCATGGCTGGGGGACACCCAGGAGCCGTTCGACACCACGGAAGGGCATCCCCCGAGG
>NW_025336646.1:7305-13077 GCF_004798865.1 Varanus komodoensis
CTGCAGCTGGACTGGAGGGTTGCTGGGGGCAGTGAAAGTGGAGAGGCGGCCGGGCCCAGAGCCAGTGATGGGGCCGGGCTGCGGGACGACAGGGCAGGAAGCATCCCCTGTCCACGCGAGGAGGTGGCCAGGGCGGGCAGCTGGCCCGGAGAGGTCCCCAAGATGCTGCTCTGGAATGCCCTCGCCTCGCCGGCCTCCCTCAGCACCTCGTCCTCGGAGCAGGCAGTGCTGGACATTCGTGACCACTCAGCGCTGCCGGCCCTGAAATGGGACAGGAGGACTCCATGCAGGAAGAGGGGGTGCAGTGCCCCCGCACCCTTCAGCCGGGCCTTCCCTGCTGGCACGTGGGGGATCCAGGCCTGGGGCGCAGCTGCCAGTGCCCGGGAGTGAGGATGCCGAGCCACGTGCCCTCCCCTCGTGGACGGGGCCGGCGAAGGACACTGACCTGTCGGGGGTGCTGGCGAGTGCCCCCTCCAGCACACAGCTGAACCCCTCGAAGTGCCTCCTGGCATCTCCCTCAGCGGAGGGGCACAGGAGGGAGACGCCAGAGGCGCAGGCGGGATTGCGCCAGTGCCGCCTCAGCACCGGAGCCAGGGGAGACTGCAGCCGCCGGTGGAGCAGGTCTTCCCAGGAGACGTCCTGCAAGAAGCCAGCGAGCCCTTCGTGAGAGCCCAGTTCTTGCCTGAGGTCAGACAAAGGATGTGCAGGTGCTCGGAGGAGAGACGCCGAGGACCCGCAAAAGCAAGCCAAAGCCCGAAAAGCCTGCTGCCCCCGAGCGAGCCCCTACCTGGAAGAAGACGTGCCCCTTCACCTCCTCGGCGTCACGCGGCCCGTGCCCCAAGCGCAGCTCCGGGTTCTTCGTCAACAGCTAGGGATGCATGCAGGAGCAGTAAGGCGAGGCGTCCAGCCTTCACCCAAGGTGGAGGACCCTGCGCCCATCTTGGGGGAGTGGCTGAGATGAGGATCCGGCTCTGGGAAGGGGATCCAGAGCTGGCCTCCCCACGAGGGGCTGCCTGACCCCAGCAGGGAGTGCTCTGGGGCTGCGCTGCCTGCCGAGAGGGCCCGGGACAGTTGGAGCCCCCGAAGAGAGTGGGGTCAAGGACAAAGGCTCGTCTGCTCACCTGGGACAGGAGGGAAACCGCCTCCTGGGACAGGGCCTCCGGGTACCTGACCTCAGCTGTCACGATGTTGACCATCAGGGTCCTGTAGCTTCCCTGGAAGGGGTTCTGCAGGGGAGAGCAGCAGAGCAGCGCTCAGCCCTGGGGTCGGCCACAGAGCCCTTGGGTCCCCGCACGGGAGCCTGGCCTAAGGAGAGGTGGCTGTTCCTTGGGCCCCCTCAGGGCGCAGCAGGGGCGAGCGTTGCCTGGCCGCAGAATGGCTCCCCTGACCACACTCCCCAGGCCTCTGCTGCCTCCTCCCGGGGCCGCCTGCTGCGGGACTCACCCTTCCCGTGGACAGCTGATACAGGATGACCCCGAGGCTCCACCAGTCCACGGAGAGCTTGTAGGGCTGGTGGAGGAGCACTTCGGGGGCGTTGGTTTCCAGGGTGCCACACAGGGTCCGGGCCGTGTCCCCGTAGCCGATCCCTGGAAGGAGCCCGTGCAGAAGGTTATGGGCCGGGGGGCGCAGCGGCCCCCTCCTTCCTGCAGGCAGGAGGGGCCTTGCTGTGCAGCCAGGCAGGGGCTGGGGGGATGCTTCCACGGCCATTACCCTCCTTGCAGAGCCCGAAGTCCGTGATCTTCACGAAGCCGTGCCGGTCGAGCAGCAGGTTCTCCAGCTTGAGGTCCCTGAAGAACAGGCAAGTGGGAGAGGGAGGAGTGGGGGGGGTGTGTCTCCCAGTGGAAGTGCCCTCTTCACATACCCCGTGATCTCCGGCTCTCCGAAGGCATCAGAGGCCTCCCCTCTGCTCCTGCTTGCTTCTGGGGTCAACCCCGCGCATGCCCGCCCTCCACTTCGCCGTCACAATTCATTCGGGGCCAAAGAAGGCGCAGGAGCAAAGCGGGCGCTGGCCGGGCCTCGCCATGTTGTGGGGGCTCCACGTACTCGTGGATGGAGGAATTCCCACCTGTAAATGATCTTTGCAGCGTGGAGGAACTCCAAGCCGAGGACGACACACGCTCCGCAGAACCTTTCGGGAAGACAGAGAGGCGTGAACGTGCTGCCTTCCCTGCCCGGGGTTCCCGTGGGGACCAGCCTGTGGTGCTGATCTCGGGCAGGTGGAGCGAGTCCGCAGATGCCCCCTTCAGGGGCCCGGACAGATCACCGGGAGTGGCTGAGGGGAGCTCCAAATGCTCTCTGCATGCTCAGGCGGCCAGTGCAGGTCCGTGCAAGGAGGCGTCCGGTGACGCAGCAGGCTGGAGAGCCGAGCTTCACACGTGCACTGCCGGAAAACGGGGCCCCATCCTGGGCTCCCCCCTCCGCCAGGCAATGTGGGGCTGGGGCCCCTGCAGGCAGGAGGATCAGGGGACGGGGGCAACCCGCACGGGCAGGTGAGGCACGGGGGGTGGCAACCGAGACACAGCCAGCACGCCTGGGCCTGTTGGCGGGAGGAGCGGCCCAGGGAAGGGGGTTCCTCCGGCCTCGTGACGGCAGAACGTGGGGTGGTCCAGATGAGAGGGCGATGGGTGAGGAAAGGGTTGGACGTGAAAGGCAGTGGCTGGGAAGACGCGCACCTGACCCAGGCCTCGCTGAAGGGCGTCTGGAGCTGGAGGCTGAGCAGGTTCCCGCCGGGAGCGTACTCCATGGCCAGCCCGACGTGTGTTGTGGTTTGGAAGCACCCGAAAAGTTTCACCAGAAACGGGTGCTTCCTCTCTGCATTTAGCCACAACACATGTTTCTCTGTCTCCAGCCTGACAAGACGAAGTATGGAGAGGAGTGAGACGGGCAGCGAGGCGGGACTCAGCAGCACCTGCCCTGGGCCCCGCGTCAAGGAAGCAGGTCCCCCGTGGACCCCATGGCTGGAAGCCAGTGCCACCCGCTGCCCTCTGCCTCCACTTCTGCCTGGGAACGCACTTGGCTTGCCCAAAGCAGGCGGCCCCAGCCAAAGGACCCTGTGCACGACCCCCAGCCATGGCCCTCCAGTCCCCACATCAGTGTGGGGCGGACCCCGCGCCAATCCCTTCCCGCTCACTCTTCTGGATCCTTGAGCTCGTGTTTCCGGATGGTCTTCACAGCCAGCAGGGTCTTCTCTGGCTTATACTCTGCCAAGAAGACCTGAAAGGGAGGGGCAGCTTCGTTCCTCCCGGCCCCCCGGAACGGCTCCCGTGTTCCCTGGGCCCATTACCTTCCCGAATCCTCCTTGGCCCAGCATAGCCAAGAAGCTGAAGTCCTCAGGCCTCAGCGGTGCCCTCTCTGATCTGCAACACAGAGCAGGACCGGTGAATGCTGGGGAAATAGTGGCCTTTTCTGGATTGGGGAGGGGGCGGATGTGGGTGTCCGTAACGCCGGAAGATCCTCCTTACCTTCTCTCCACCGGGGCTTCGGCTGCACCAAGGCCTGGACCTGGGGGATGGAAGGGAGGCTGTGCGTCACCTGGGTGGAAGGCGTCCAGCCTCAGGAGAGGCCGTGTCCCCCTGCAGCCTTTCCGCACTTCTCTAAAACGAGTACTCACTCAAGACCTCTTCTTGGCTCCTTTTCCTCGTCCTCCTCTGCAAGGAGGAGCAGCAGCAGCAGAGGCAACAAAGATGTTTCTGGATCCACCTGAGGAATCCCATGTTGCCTAGTGGAGAGACCAGGGGAGCACTCGTGGGCACCCTTCCATCCGCCCCCTTCAAGCTCTCAAGAGCAATGGAGGCGGGGGCCTTTTGGTGGTGCCCCCAGCTCTCCGACTCTCTCCCAGAGGAAGTTTGTCCGGGACCAGCTCAGCCTTCCTTGTTCGTTCAGGCTTCCCAAGGCTCTCAGCTGAATTTTTCATAGAGAGAGGAAGAGAGAGGGAGTGAGGGAGGGAGGAATTACCTCTGCGTGTGAATGACTGTGGAGCTGAGACTCTCCCCAAGGGGCAAGCTCTCTCGGATTGAGAGACCAAGCACAGCACGGATAGCGCAGAAACCCACAATCTCCTTGTGCCAAGGCAGTGTGCCTCCCCTCTCGCCTGTGCCAATGGTCACAATGAGCCGGCCGGAGCCTTGCCCCGGGCAACCAGCGGCCATGGCAACAAGGGCCATTCAGAGCTGCCTTCAGGGGGCTCCCAACAATCCGGGGCTGGGTGATGCTTTGCTACCTCAGAGGGAGGCTAAACTCTGATTGGGAGGCAGATCTGGGGCTGCAGCCGAGGGTGCGGGTCGGGGGGCCCGCTAGTCCTCTGTGCGATTCCACGCCTGCTCTGCTGGGCTCGGCGAGGAGGCGGGAAGACTCCTCCCAAAATGCTATTTTGCCTCACTGGGGGGGGGGGGGCACACGGAGCTGCCTGAAGGGCCTGTTCCGTCATGGGCCCCCCATCTTGGAACAAGCCCCCACCGAGGCCTTCCCACACCAGACCAGGCATGAAGGAACTAAGCATATATACAGCGTGTTATAGAATTGGTGCCACGTACACCTTGCAGGGAGGAAAGGAGACTTTGAATGTGTGATATGCAGGAAATGTCTGGACGCAGGCAAGGGGAATCGGGAAACGTCGAGACAGCATCAGGAAGGCACTACAACACGTCGGGTGCTTGAGTAACGGATTAAAGAATAAAAGTCTCCAAACTTGCAGAATTCAGCTGGTTTGAATGTCCCTTTTTTTCCAGTCTGAGGAAGGAAATCTTTTCAAGACAAAGCGAAAACTGGTTCAGCAGTGAAGTAGCAGGTGGAGAGGCAGCTGGCAGCCATTTCTGAAGCCCCCACAAGATCCTGTTGCTGCAGGATCCATTGGCGGGAAGCGCTCAAAGGCGAGGATGTCGCAGAACAGGCGGGTGGTTAGCGAGTGGAAACATTTTGTGGGTTCAAACTGGTGGCGTTGTAACTCTCCCCTGCCAGCCATTTTTCCTGTTGTGTAATTTGGGTCATGCACAGCAGGACTTGAACCCATTTTGGTCATCAGAGGAAACCAGAACGCTCTTTTAGAACAATCTGGAAGGGTGGTGAATTCTGGTGTTAAGTCACTCCGGGTGCCCACAGAAACCCGTCACGAATTCCCTGATCCTTGCCCTTCCTCCTCTCTCTGGCCCTTCCCACCCTCCCTCTGGCTCCTTTTCCGTTCTCCTCTTGGTTCCTCCATCCCTTCTCTTCTTCTCCAGACTCTCTTGTCTCCCCGGCCTTCCTTTCTGGGGGCACTTTCTCTCTCTGACCACGAGCCACCTCATGCCACCCCTCGCTGGCAGCAAAGCTGAAGGAGGGCAGGTGGTGCAGTGGTGGCGGTGGGCTGGGACCTGGATGACCCAGGTGCGAGGCCCTTCCTGGGCAAGAAGCTCCACAGCAGCACTTAATTAAAATGTAACCTGCAATGATATTTAAATATGCTGTTAAAAAAATTCTCCTTTTAAACATTGAGCAAATGAGATGGTTTTGACCTGGTGCTAAAATGAGGAATGAGTCAGTGGCAGGTGCGCATCTCTGGGGTGCAGCTTCCACACTGGGGGCACTACCACTGGGAACGCCCTTCCCCGAGTAGCTGCTCCTCTCGCCTCTTTCAAAGGACTCCTGGGGGAGGACCATCCAGATGATGTTGAGGTTCAGGCAGTGTCTCTGGAAGGACATGTTTCTTCAGACTGCCGGGCCCTAAACCATCCAGGGCTTTATAGCTCTGCTAGAGCCAGTTTCCACCGCCCCTTTGATTACCGTATTCGAGGTCAG
>NW_025336646.1:15329-95460 GCF_004798865.1 Varanus komodoensis
TGTAATACCATCCTTTACAATTATTTTTGCCAGATTTTCCGAATATATAGTGGTACCTCGGCTCACGAATGCCTTGGCTCACGAACAAATTGGGCCACGAACAAAAATTACTGAAAAATTTTTACTTGGGTCACAAACACTGCTTTGAGTGTTGACTGAGATTGCAGCCATCTCCCCCACACCCCCGGTGGGGAGATGGCCGCGATCGCAGTTCCATTCGTGCAGGGAGGGCATCCGTGACTAGAGGCACGCGGCTGCACTAAGAACGGGTGCAGCAAAGCAGAGCCGCAAATCCGCTTGTCATTCATGCAGCCGCGCTCCTCTGACCACAGACACCTTCCCAGCATGAAAGCAACTGGGATCACGAATTACAGTTGCTTTCGTGCAGGGAAGGCATCCGTGATCAGAGGCCTGTGGCTGCAGGAAAGACGGGAGCAGCAAAGCGGAGCTGCGAGGCAGATGGCCGAAATTCTGCCTGTCTTTCCTGCAGGAGCACACCTCTGATCACGCATGCCTTCCCTGCACGAACGGAACTGCGATCGAGGCCATCTCACCACCCCCAGCACACTGTTTCCGTCCACCTCTCCCTCCCCCACTGCACCCGCGATCATGCCCATTTCTCCCCCCCCCCCCCCTTGCCAGTGCACAGGGATGACGGGCATGTGCAGGGACGACGGGCACAATCTTGGTCATGCTGGGGGGAGGGATGCCCCCATGTGTGCTTGGAGTGTGGGGGGAGAGATGGTCTTGATCTTTGTTGTTGTCACTTTGCTTCAAATTTTTGTGAGTAAAGAAAATAGTTGCAGCATGTATTAACCTTATTTACCTTGACCCTTTTGGGGAAATTTGACTTGCCTCACGGCCAATTTGGCTCACGACCAGAGTCCTGGAATGGATTAAGTTCGTGAGCCAAGGTACCAGTGTAATTGATGTATTACTTTCTTAAATTTTATTCCAAATCCCATCTTTTCTGTTAGAATCTTCATTGTTGGCCATTCCGCACAATCAAAGGCTTTAAATATATCTAATGCTAATATACTTGCCTTTAAGTTTTGCTTCTCAATATAATAGTTAATATTTAATACTCCCCTTACTGTATCTGACATTTGTTGACCTCTTATAAACCCACATTGATCATTCTTTATATATCTATAAATTTATTCAATCTGTTTACCAATATAGCTGCAAAAATCTTAGCATCTTGATTAATAAGAGATATCGGTCTATAAGATCCAGGGTTTGTAAGGTCTTTATTAGGATTTGCTATTAATTCTATCATGGATTGTTTCCAAGAGCTTGGAATTGTTTCCCCTTCCATTATTTTATTAAACATCATTTTCATCCTAGGCACAAGTACTTTTTTAAATTTTTTGTAATATTCAGTGCCCAATCCATCAGATCCTGGTGCTTTACCTATTTTTAATTTATTAATAACTTCCAATAGCTCTTCTTCTTCTCTTTGAGTTTCCATAATTTCTTTATCCTCTTCTCTAAGTTTACAATTTAGAATCTTTTCATTATGTATCTGACTTTCTTTCAAACCTATTTCATTTCCCATATATAACTTTTCAAAAAAACCTTTGAAAAAGTAAATGTTTCTCTTTCATCTTATTACATCTTTCCTCTTTTGCATTCTTCATTACTTCAATTAAACTTTTTGCCTTTTTAACTTGTGTGGCTCTGACCAGCATTTTAGAATTTTTATTACTACTTTCATAAAATTCTCTTCTCAAATAAATTAAATTTCTTTGAACTTGTTCTATTTCAGTATTATGTAATTCTTGCCTTTTAGTTATTAATTCTAACATAATTTTGTTTTCTCTCCTTTTGATATCCTTTTTCTCTTATTCTTTAATGTGCTCTTCTAACCTTGTTATATGTTGCTCTTTTTGTTTTTTATATTATATGAATATTTTATTCCCAACCCTCTTACCACTGCTTTCATTTTATCCCATATTAAACTTATATTACTACCTCCTTTTTCATTTATTTCCCATATTTCTTTTAATTCTTTTTCCATTTTTTCTAAGATCTTCTCTTGTATAAAAATCCTTAGATCTATTCTCCACCTGTATACCTGTTTATAATCACAATCTATTTCCATTTCAATTGTTATCATTGCACGGTCTTACATTTTAATTACTTTTATATCTGCATTTATTACCTTAGACATTATGTCTGGTGTTACAAATATATAGTCTATTCTTGTAAAGTTTTTATGTCTATTTGAATAAAATGCAAAGCTTTTCTGTTTACCATGTAATTCTCTCCAAACATCTTTCATCTAGTTTATTAATAAATCCACTTAAATCTGTGTCATTATATTTTATATCTACCTTTGATGGGTTGGATTTGTCTTTTTCTTTTATCTATAACCATATTATAATCAGCCGGCATTATCACACATCCTCTTTTTATTTCTTCTATTTCTTTATACACTTAATCATAAAACTTCCTTAGATTTATATTAGGTGCGTATATGTTAGCTAAAGTCACCTTTGTCCATAAATCTCCCCAAATGATCTCTTTTTATAGCTTTTGTTTTAAATTCACATCTTTTGGCAAATATAATTGCTACCCCTCTTGATGTGCCATATGATTTTTTGTATACATCTGCCCAGTATAATTTTAATTCATTCACTCCAACAAAAACTTAACAAAAACACAATTATTCTTACCCTTGCCCCCACCATATTCCCCACCACATTCATTTATGAAAGCTCTCCTACCCATCTTCCGGAGTGTCTCTTCTCCCAGCTGAAGTCTTCCAGGTGTGGAGGGGAGAGGGGCCACCCCCATATGGACCCCAGACACTCTCTCCACCCTCTCCGACCATCTATACCCTTTTTATTCTATACTCAATAGTACAGTATTTCTATGCTCAAATTTCTATTATAGCAATACTTATTATTTGAGAAACATTCAATAACAACCACAACGCTACCAACTACAATATATTTTCTATATCTATTACATATAAATCTTCTTATCTCTTCTTGCTTCTTTCTTCTGTCTCTTCTCTTTTCTATGTTTTTACAGAGAATCTGAACCTCCTGCTACAATATCCAATTTCTCTTCCTCTGGCTGATGTTCTTTCTTCGTCTCTGTCATGCTTGAAAATACAGACATATCCATTAATTTCTGCATTTGTGCTGCATATTCATCATCATCGATAATTCCAAGCTCCTTTAATAACTTCAGAGCTTCCTCCTGTGTATCAACTCTGTAATATTTTCCATTATATGAAAACCTAAAAAAAAAAAAAAATCGGAAATCCCCAGCTATATTTAATGGAGTTCTTCTTTAATATTTGACAAACTTGGAACATATCTCTCCTCCATTGCAAAGTCTCAGTACATAAACCAGGAAACACTTGAATCTGGTAACGTTTGAGCATGATTGATGTCATATTCTGTAATTTCCATCTCAATTGTTCTTTTTCACATATGATGGAAATCAAACTACAATGTCTCTTGGTGTTTTAGTTCCTGCTCTTCTTGGGCCAACTCTACATATTGCATTAGTATCTTATTTTGTGAAAGAGACATCTGGAAGAATAGATTTAACCCAATCCAATATTAATTGAATCAATTTATCTTCATTCTCATTCCCATCCTCTGGATATCCTTTAAGGCGTAAATTTCATCATTGTCTGTCCCAGATCTCAATCACACTTTTAGAGACCTGATCTATCTTGGTAATATGAATTTTTAACTTATTATCTTGTTCTTCCATCTGAATTTTCACTTCTGTGATTGTTTGTTTATTCTCTTGATTTTGCTTAGTTAAATCTTTTATTCTTTCACCCATATTATCTATTTTGACATTTAATTTCTTCATATCCTCTTTCATATCTGTCTTCATTTTTCTGAATTCCTGTAAAAGTATATCAAGCTTATCTGGTTGTGTTGATGATTGAGATGCTGGTAAAGTCATTGATTTTTCTGGTGACAATCTCTTTCTCCCATTCATTTCACAGCTTTACTCTTTTCAGACGCAAATCTGATGGGTGAAGTTTATGAGAAAGGCCTTGTTTCGCTTTAGATCTTTGCCAGACACTTTCTGCACTCTTGCTATGTTTTGACATCCAGCTACAGAAAAAGTCTTAAATTCATACTAACAGTTTTTTTTAATGATCCACAGTTGTTATTTAGCATCCAACTAGGAGAAGAGAACTCTGAATTTAGTAATAACTTATTTACAGATCACAATTGCAATTTAACTCAATCAGCATGTAGATCTCTTGATTTTCAACAGCTGCAATTTAACATCTAGCCAGCAGATGGAGCGCAAGGATTGCTATTTGCAAAATATAGTCTGCATATTCTCAATCCATCACTTCCTCTTTTCTTTGTTTTCGTTATCTCTGTAACAGCAAAATAACACAGAGAAGCTAATCCTGGGACATTAACTAACCTTAATATACATTCCTTCAGGCTCTGTCCCAGTATTTTCTTTTTCAGCACCTTCTGGGCTTTCTAGCTGCGAGAAAGGAGAGGGAGAGTCTCGTCCGTTAATTATCTCTTCATAGAGCTTTTAAACTCTTTTCTCTTATCAACCACTCAAAAACCGACCCTCTCTCCTTTTTCCCTTCTGTTCTTTAAGCTGCTTTTAAACTTTTAAAGTAAACAGCCGAGATACAAGCTTACTATGGACGCATTCCAGCAGTTTCAGATTATCCAACAGGCTCTTTGCAGGCCTCACAAACCATCTCTGTGTTTCAGATCTTCCCAGGAGAGAGACAAAGGAATTAACCCACGTTTCATGTGTTTCTCAGTATTTCTTGATCTTAACTTGAGTATATTTTTTCTGATGGTCAGGAGGAGTAAGAATTCAGAGTCCGGAGTCCATCCAAGCTAGCTCCATCCCCACCAGAGTTCAGTTGAATTGATGGTGCAAATATTCATTCCATTCAAACACATTCTTCATGGTTGTACTCTGCGTAACAGCTTTGCATCTCCTTCAGTTCTGGATGCTCATCTTAATGCTGGAGAAAATGCGTTTCTTTTAGTGAGTTTGATTTGGTTTTCATTCCTTTCCCTGGGCCTGCCAGTTCAACGCTTCACTTGGCGCAGAACACAATCCATCAACATCCTCCTTACTGAAAGAGTCTGGACGCAACTGGGTTTATCAGTCATCACACCTCTAACCCCCGTACCCTGAAGCCCCATTATGAGCATAGAACTGAGCAATGAAACAACACAGGGGTGCTCATTTGAACTGAGGGTAAGCTTGCGTTTTCCATTTAACGTGTTAGCTGCACTACTCTGACAAGCACCTTACCCCATTCATGATTAAGAATGCTCTGAAAAATGTAACACTAAAGACAATGTTTTTGTTATTGTTTTCCTTCCTGGAATTCCGGGAGTTCAATTGAATTGATGGCACAGACAGACATTCCATTCAACCACGTTCTTCATGGTTGTACTCTGCATAAGAGCTTTGCAGCTCCCTCAGTTCAGGACACTCATCTTAATGCAGAAGAAAACATATCTCTTTTAGTGAGCTTGATTTGACTTTCATTCCTGTCACTGGGGCCTTTCAGTTCAATGCTTTACTTGGCACAGAACACAATCTGTCAACATCCTCCTTACTGAAAGAGTCTGGACACGAAAGGCTGATGCCACTGGAGCAACTCCAGCCTGAACAGGAAACACTAGAAAGCAGATTGTACAAGCTGAAATGCTTGCACAAGGCTTGTTGTGTCCTTACCAAGGCCAATAAACATATAAAACGTTATGAGAAATTAATCTGGTAAGAAAACTGTCCAGTGAATCAACAGCAGCAAACATGGGGAACATGGATGGGTTCACACACGCGTATTTATCACCAGATGACTGTGGCCTGTGACAAGCATGTGTCAGTGAGCCATCATGGGTCCCACAGTGCAGATAGAATATTCTGTCATTGTCTCAAATGTAATACTTTCCAAGGGAGTCACTTCATACTTTCAGCTGCCACTCATCATATTGCATACACATGGAACCAGCTCTTTCAGAGACAGCTTTGGGATAATCATTAGAGATAGACTGAAAATTACAGAAAACGAAATGCACTGTTGCCAAGCACTGTTGCAGAAGAGCTTTATTTTCTGATGTTCTCCCTTCTAACTTGGAAAAAGCAATGTGTGCTTTAGAAAAGGAGATAAGGACTACCAGTCAAGATACTTATCTTTGGACAGCAACATTAAAGATGGAGGAAAGGGAGGCTGCCATAAAAAGTAAACATTGTCCAACTTAGTGCACATAAAGAGTTTCAGGAATGTTGCATTATTGAAATAAACACATAAGAATGTATAAAGCTATTCTTTAGCAAGTGCTTCAACAAAATGTGCACATATATGCATCCCAGCAGACTGCATGATGATCCCTGGAGGAAGGAGTGGAGCGCACCAGCAGAGAGGAATTCGGTGGTGGTGGTGACGGGGTTCCCTTGTGGGGGTGCTGCAGTGAAGTCTTAGTCAGGCATGGACTTTTCTGCACTCCTGCCATAAAGGAAAAATCAACATAATTGGAAGCAACACTAATACAACTCATTCCAGAAGGCTGAAGCCTTCAGCTTCCCTGAAACACAGAAAATAGCTACAGAAGTCCATCTTGAATTAAAGGGTAATGCACAAACAACAAAAACAAAATCTTTTCACACAATAAATAAAGTCAGTAATATAAAAAGGAAAGGAGAAGCAGTAGTGCATATAAAGCATTAGCTTTCAAAGGACCAGGGGACAAGGGATCACTGGAATTTTCCCTGGAATGCAAGAGACAGATCAGTTTATGAGTCAGAAGATGGCGGAGCATCACTTGTGACAGTCGCCGTCACTTGCTAAGACTGACAGTAGTCAAAAAACATGGCTGGACAAATAAGCACAAACGGGGAGATGAAAGCAGCACCTTATTGCAGGGACTCTACCAGGAGTGCTTTCCCCTCTTTGAGAAGGTGCCCTGGGCCTCTGGCCGAGGGCATGTTGCAGAGCCTGAGCCAGAGTGACTGCTGCGTGTCCCTCCAGGGGCTGCCTCCGCTTCAGGGACAGGGAATACAGTGTTTAAGGCACAAAGACAATGGTGACATGCAAGCCCAATGCACGTGTCTCAGGGCAACCTGACAAGAGGCCTTGCAGAGGAGGAATCCAAGGGATTTACAGAGGAGCATTCACACAGACATCTCTGGAGCCTCCCAAGCAGCTGCCAGGCCTCTGCATCACTGGTCTGGAGGGAGGGTGCTCCTGCAAGCAAAGGCAACTGCCCTGCCAGGGTAGAGAGATGGCTCCTGCCCAGGGGATCAGCTGCCCTCTGCTCCTGCCTTGCTCTGCTAAAGCCTGAGGCCTCCCTGCATGCACCCAGACACAGCAGTGCCGCTTCATGGCCTGGCTCTCCTCTCCTGAGCTGTTCATCTCAGGGTTGGCATTTAATGGACTCGGTGGTGTGGTGGCCACCTGAGCGTTAGCGGCTTCTCTGGCAGGCCATGGTGGAAGAACATCTGTGCAACCAAATTCCTGGGCACCAGGAAGGGAAGTCAGGTCACCAAGTGCTGCTCCACACCCCGGCTGAGCTTGGCTTGAACCGCCCACATATGCTTGCCGGGGCCACTTGAGGGGCCTTGGGCAGAGAAAGCCAAATCTGGACCTAGCATATGTGTGGCTCTCCAGCTGTGGGTCCCCAAGATCAGTTGGTGAGATTTCCGCTGGGGACGACAGCCCAGCAGAAGAAAGGTGTTGCTCTCTTGGCACAGATGGCAGAAGGCCAGGCTCTAGGATTTACAGGAGGCCTTGCCTGTCCAAAGTCCTCCTGTTGCCTGGCAACAGCAAAGGCCCATGCTACACACACATGCTTGCTTTTGCATCCAGGCACCTAAGCACACACAGCCTCATCTAAGTCACTAGGTTCGCCCTACACCTCAGGGCAGGAAATTCCAGGCAGGCATTTTCTGCAGCCCTGGAAAAAAAGTAGTGAATAGCGGATGGCATTGCCTCATCAATCCAACGAGGTAAGTTTCTGTTTTAGTATCCGTTTTGCAGCCTTAAGCAAAGCTCAGAGGGAGTACCTTTTCATGAAATGATTAATCCACCATTTACTGGCTTTGCCTGTGAAAAAGCAATCAGTGTACCATATAGGCAAGATTCACTTTTGCATTAGTATGACAAGAGGACTGCAGTTCTTGACACAACCAGCATTTAACTGCTGTGGCACACTCCAATGGCTACCAGTCCTGACGGCTTCATAGTCATGAAGCCATCCACACACGTCCTGAGAAGAGCTGGTTGGAGCCGGGGGTCAGACTAGATGACCTGGGCATCCCCTTCTGACCTGCTTACTTTCTATGTTTCTATGTTGCAGAAGCAGAGGGGAACACAAGCATGAGAAAGCTATTGCAGGCATCTCCCGTTTGCGGATTTTCTGCAGGAAGCTGGTTGGCCATGGTGTGAACAGAATGCCGGACTAGACGGCAGCTCGGTTTGATCCAGCAGGGTTCTCGGCTGCAACAGCGGCAGAAGCACACATACAAACTGGGGCCTCACCAAACATGAATGGAAGCAAAAATTCTCCCCCCTTAAACCGGCTTAGCAATCCCATCAAGCAGGTAATTCTTGTCTTCACTTGGGCACGTGTGTGTGCACAGATATGATCAGTGTGTGCACTGATGTCCTACATCAGTAAAAACAGCAGGAGAGAATTGAACATTTCGTTAAATCAACCCTACACTGGTCGGTTAGGATACCCAGTCAAGGAAGTTTATCTGTGTGTATGTTGCACAGGCACAACTTGAGGCCTCAGGAAACCAGAAGTGTGCAAGGGCAGAATTTTGCAAGACACTTTTAGTACTGGTGGTTCACTAGCCTGCAACAGAGGCATTTAAAAAAGGCGTACCTGCAAGTATCCTCCCTTTGCCACCCAGAGAGAAACCACACAGAATATGATAGATGAGGAGAAAAGGGACAGGCCTCTAACAGAAATATATAATGCTTGATGGGATCCAGAAAGGAAGGGAGAATAAAGATTCGATGGTGCAATGACATCCAGGAAATATTTCGCCACACTCTAGATCAAGAATAGACATTTGTGAGAACAAGATCTCTGCAGCATATGGCCATACTGATGCCCTTGGAAGCAGTCCAACACTTCACTCCTTGCTCACGGGTGACTCTGTACAAACAAGGTCCAGCGTTATGTTGCAAAGGAAGTGAACAGTTGAAGACAAACAGAAAAGAGGAAATAGGATTTTTATATCTCTTCTTCGTCCTCGCTCCCAGCTCCATCCAGCCCACTGGCTGCATGTCCTGCCTGTTCTCTCAGGTACTGTGCTTTTATTTGCTCCAGTTCTCTCAGTTCAGCCTCCAGTTTTAATCTGTGCACTCCACGCCGAGTTTGCAGCAGCTTTATGGAGAATGGGTTCATGTCACTGAAGGCAATGCTCATCAGCTTTCTGCAAGAGGGAAACCATGTGAGTGAGACCTGAACTGAACTCTCTTTGGAATGAGGTCACACATCCTTTTGTTTTGCCTCACAAAGTGGAGGCAGGCTCCCAGAAACAGGGCAGCTTTCCAAAGAGAATATCTGGCCACTGTTCAGGGTTCCTCTACATCAGGGGTCTCAAACTCGCGGCCCGCGGGCCAATTGCCGGGATGGGCAGGGCACGGGGGAGAGGCCCTGCGGCCTTCAAAGCGCCTGCGGCACCCGGGCCGGCCGCGGGATGAGCGGCCCACCACCACCACGGTGGTGGAATACTTGATGCGGCCCAGCCTCACCCAGACTCTACTTCCAGTGGCCCCCAGGTAAGTTGAGTTTGAGACCCCTGCTCTACATCCTTCGTGCACCTCTGTAACTCTCTGGACAGCCTGCTGGTTCTACATACTGTGGGAGCTGTTCTAAACCAATCTTTCAGCATGTATTGCTTTTGGGGAATCTGTGGAAGCTTTGTCTTGCAGAAGAAAATCTGTAGTATGTCGCCTGTTTATTGTTTAGGAAAACTGGTCTGCCATTACCGACCATTCAGTACACCCCAATAAATATTTGAAGAACCCGGGGATTTTCTGGAACAAGCCAGGCTTACATACTATACTAATTATAATTAAGTGAAATCTAGAGAGTTTTGTGATATATTTACAGGTGATCCATCAAATGGTCAGAAACACAGGCACAGACAATCAGGAGCATGCAGGATTCAGACTACCTTCTAAAATATATTCAATATTATCTGGACTCATTTCAGTCTGGCTTCAGACCCGGGTACAGTACTGAATCTGCCTTGGTTGCCCTGTATGATGACCTGTGCAGGGAGAGGGACAGGGGGAGTGTGTCCCTGTTGGTTCTCCTGGACCTCTCAGCGGCTTTCGCTACCATCGACCTTGGTATCCTCCTGGATAGGCTGGCGGGATTGGGAGTAGGACGCACTGCCTGGCAGTGGTTCCACTCCTACCTTGACGGCCAATTCCAGAAGGTGGTGCTGGGGGACTTTGGCTTTGTGCCACAGCAACTTTGCCATGGAGTACCACAGGGTTCCATTCTGTCCCCCTTGCTATTTAACATCTACATGAAATCACTGGGAGAGGTCATCAGGAGGTGTGGGCTGCGGAATCACCAGTATGCTGATGACACCCAGCTCTACCTCTCTTTTTCAACTAACCCAGGTGAGGCAGTGGCTGTACTGAACCGGTGCCTGGCCGAGGTAATGGGCTGGATGAGGGCCAATAAACTGAAGCTCAATCCAGATAAGACGGCAGTTCTGTTGGTGGGTGATTCGAGCTCCTGGGTAGGTGACTTGGGCCTTGCCCTGGATGGGGTTGCACTCCCTCTAAAGGACAGGGTCTGCAGCTTGGGAGTGCTCCTCGATCTGGAGCTGTCCTTGGAAGCCCAAGTGACAGTGGTGGCGAGGAGCGCTTTCCTTCAGCTTCGGCTAATCTATCAGCTGCATCCCTACCTGGAGAAAGATTGCCTAGCAACAGTAACACACGCATTGGTTACTTCCCGATTGGATTTCTGTAATGCACTTTACGTGAGGCTGCCCTTGAGGACAGTCTGGATACTTCAGATGGTTCAAAATAGAGCAGCCAGGTTGCTGACGGGGACTGGGCATTATTCTCATATAACCCCAGTCCTCTATCAGCTCCATTTGCTTCCCATCAAAGTCCGGGCTCAATTCAAGGTGCTGATTATTACCTAAATATCCCTAAACGGCTTGGGACCAGGATATCTAAAGGAACACCATTTTCCCTATTTGCCCTGAGATTGGCAACAGAAGCCCTCCTCTGGGAACCCTCTGTGAAAGGTATTAGGAGGCAGAGCACCTGGAAAAGGGTATTCTCTGTGGTGGCGCCCCAACTATGGAATGCGCTCCCCAGAGAGGTCCGCCTGGCGCCGTCATTATGTTTTTCATCGCCAGGTTAAGATCTTTTCATTTAATCAATATTTTAATATGTTTTAATATTGAATTTTATTATCGTATTTTCTTAACTTGCAGCCAGAATGGGTTGTCAATTTATTTATGCTGTTAGCCGTCCAGAGACATTAGTAATTGGACAGCATACAAATTGTATAAATAAATAAATAAATAAATAAATAAATAAATAAATAAATAAATAAATAAATATTATTGAAAGGGGAGTGCGCTTTTAGAGTATCCAATTTTAACACTGCTGCAAGCACCTTTCTCTTACCAGGCCATGTGGAAGCAACTTTCCTGTAGCGCTGTCCAAATATTTGCAGAGTGAAAGTGTGTGTGCGAGAAAGAGCGTGGCAGCATGTGTGCACACAAGAAGGAAGCTTTCTCATCTGACTGGCATCCCACTCACAGACCAAATGCAGACAATGGACTGTAGCATCTACAGCCACCAGCGGGCACATGTAACATCTGCTTGCGGGTGGTCATGTTGCATGAATCCAGTGAGCAGTGCTGTAATCCTTGCATAATCCACTCCCTCCAGGTTTGCAGATATAATAACTTCTAAGTGGAGGTTATATATTCAAAATAGCAGCTGTGCACACCACAGCCTCACCAGGGGTTAAATAATTCACATTAGGCTCTCCTGTCATGCAACCAGCCCCGCAGTGTTGGACAGCAACACAGGGAAATGGATTGGATGTGGCTAGTGTGTGGAGATGGCTTGATATTTTAACCTTGATTTATCTGTGCTCAGCTTGACTTCCAATGTGCATCAGATAATCTGACATTCCATGTATGGTTTTATTTTTATTCTCTATCCACTGCCTGATTCCCTTGTGTTTGCACCTTCCAATTTGCCAAATGACCAACTGGACCTTCCCTAGACAAAGTTCCTGATAGGATGCTGACTGTCCCAATCTCCATTCCAAGCCCTGGGCTTCTGATGCCATCCTTACCTGCCATCACAGATGGTTTTGGTGAAAAAACGAAGATACTGGTAAATTTCCAAGCTGTCCTGGATCCTTAGAATTGCATCTTCATTATATTTAAAAATTGCCAGAGCATAACGGAATATCACCTGGGACAAAGGAAAGCTTGGCTAAAAGTTATATAATGTCATAGGAGGGATGCAGACAGACCCTGGTGGCTTATAAATGTGACAGCAACAAGGTGCACAGTTCATTAAACACACACAGAGGTTCAGAAAGTCTGGCCCAGATTCTTAACCACTAAAATATCTCCTCCTGCACAGTGGCATATTAAGGAGAGTAAATAGACTCAAGTCTCTTACCTTGGTCCCTTCATACAGAAAGGCATCCCAGACTCTGAAGAGAATGTCACTGACAAGACTGTCAACAAATACAACCAGAAACCAATTGAAGGTCACAAGGGCCAGATCAATTCGGTGCTGCTCCAGGTGAGCTGTCAGCCTGGGAAGCTTCTCCAACAAGATATCTTTGAAAACTCTTTGATCCACCTAGATTTGGCAGAATAATAATTAAAGATGCAATTCTATGAATATTTAGACAAGAAAAAGGCCTACAATTCCCACCATACCCCTGTGTGTGCTTTTTTTACTGTCTAAACCAGGGGTCTCAAACTCACGGCCCGCGGGCCAATTGCCGGGATGGGCAGGGCACAGGGGAGGGGCCCTGCGGCCTTCAAAGCGCCGGTGGCGCCCAGGCCGGCCGCGGGATGAGCGGCCCACCACCACCACGGTGGTGGAATACTTGATGCGGCCCAGCCTCGCCCAGACTCTAATTCCAGCGGCCCCCAGGTAAGTTGAGTTTGAGACCCCTGGTCTAAACATTCATAGGATTGTGCCTTAAGTAACCTTATTAGAACAGCTGGCTGGAGAATGCTGGAACTTTTCCCTCTTTCCTGAACATCTTTTCCCTTGAAACCTGTGTAAGACTGACCAAAGATAGTAAAAACCCTTTCAGTGGAACCAATGGATACTCAGGGGTTTGGGAAACAGATTCAGGGCCAGGGCCCTCATGGCACCTACAGGCATTTGAAAATTTTCCCTACAAACACAGCACATATCATAGTGGTATTCCATTCTTAAAAGAACCCATTTTTCCTCACCCGTGACTGCTTTGTTGCAGGACTTAGTGAGGAGTCCCAAACTTACTTGTGAGCCTATCAGCGTGTTGCTGTAGTAATCTGGAGGCATTAGGTTTTCTGTGATATGAACTAGGCACCAGAAAGCACTTTCTTCCTCTTCTAGGACCAAAAGTGCAATGGCTGCTAGTCTAGGAGCAATGAGACAGAAATGTAAATGTAAAGCAAGCAGCCGCAACAGGAGGGCCTACAACTATGGCCATTAAAAATGCCTATTTTTTAGTTTCACTTTTGAATTGTGAAGCTGCTTGCTTTTTCAAGTGGCTGCAGCAGAAGCTACAAGCACATCTTTGGCTGAGCATGGTTTCATTTCATGTTCACCTATAGTTTCTCGGATGGCATAATGCATTAAACTGGAGTCCTTCTCCATTTCTTTTACAAGATGCCTAGAGTCTACTCAAGTCTAATTTATGATTAGCAAATTGTTTGTGGTAGATGCAAGAGATCTAAGAAACGTAAGCTGGAGTCTCTCACCTGTTCAGCCCTTGGCAATAGCCAATGGTGGGATTTTGCCGGGAAAATGCCAGCAAAACCCGTCGGAGTTTAGGAACCATCTGGGAGGTAGGGGACATAAAGTGTCTATTGCTGGTCAGTGTGCGGGGCAGATCCAGCTCAATCTGTCGGGAAGCTGGGTGCTCGGCGGCTTCACACTTCTCCAGCAAGTTTTGGTAGTGGCCCGCATAGCGGATGTGCTGCACCCGATGACTCACAATCCATCGCCACACCCTCTTGCGGTGCTGTACCGGGATGCCACAGCGCAGCAGGTTCTTCAGCTCCGTGGAAGGAGCCAGTTCTCCAAGGTTATTCCACCGCTCAGAGAGGGGCTTCTCCATTGCCTCATTGTTCCGAAGATTACTGGATTTGATCTCTAGTGCCTGGATTTTTGCCAGAAGCTTCCAGTCTGCAGCTTCATAGTCAGGAACAGTCATAAACCCATAGTCATCATATTGACTGAACAGTGAAGAGCGCAGAATGGGGAAAAACAAGAGATTACTGGGGCAACCAGTGAATGAAGAAGTTTAGTTAATCCTCAGCCTACTAACTAAATAAACTAAGTTTCGTATGTGGCTTAAGAAAAATGCAAACTACTATGCTGTAACCCGCCTAGGAAGGCCTTTTGGCAGTTATAGGGGGCCTATAAATATGTGAATAAATAAATAAATTTTCTCCTTTTTTTGCCTATTGCACTACCACAAAAATATCCTAGAAAGATAAGCCAGTAAGCCCTTGAACTGCAGTATCATTTTACTCCTCAAGGCAGGCTATACCTCAAAATCTTTGGCTGATTAATCTACTGATTAAAGCCTGCCAACAGATGAATAGAAGGACTGGGCAAAGATTCATCTCATCCAACAACAGAAATCTTGGTGCCAAGGAAACAGCCCCACGCCCTCTCGCTCGCACTCATGGCATTTACTTGATTGGGCTCAGCTGAGCAGGAATCATGGGCTGGTCCTTCACGTCCCACTGAAGTGCCTCCCGTATGAGGCCCTTCACCATGTCCACGTGCTCGCTAGCCAAACCCGGCAGGCCTTGCAGCTTCCGCAGCAGCATCAGGTACTTGCTCTCAATCTGGCAGTTGTGGGCTTGCAGATGGGCACACTGCAACATAAAGGGAGACCAATGCAATAGTTGGAGTACGAGCAGGGCTTCGCACGAGGCTTTTCACAGCAGAGGCGGCCACATGCAAACCAGGCACAGACAGCTGATAATTCATAAGTTCATTTGGACGCAGAAAGAAAGCTGGATCATCATCTGTCTCTCTGTCTATCTACAGGCCAAGTATCTCTATAGATTAAGTTTCTGGGGGAAAAAACTGCTTTGCTATTATAGTTAGTACTTTGAAATCCCCAGAAATAAGACACAGTAGACGTCACCACATGATAAATGTTGGTGATCCTAAGTTCCTTCTTTCCTGTTTGTATTCCAAGAGGAGACCAGATCTAACTAATGTAACCTATAAAAGCTGTGTTGGTAACAGAGGTGGATTGCTCCTTGCTACCTACACTGGCAGTCTGTGATGCTGATGAGCTGCTCAAGGACCCCTCCCTACAATATTATCACATAGATAAAACTCTGATTGGATTGCAACTTTCTCTTAATTGGACTGAACCGTCTTTACATTTCAAGTTTTTCCTTCCACGGGGTCATATCCAAGTTAATTGCTGCAATCACCTTCAGGGCTTCTTTGGATGGGCTGCCTACAGTGGCATGGCAGACCAGACAAAAGCCTCCTCTGCACTGGTCCTCTTTGTGAAATGCTCTTCTCAGGGACACCTGCCTGAAGTCCTCACCATCAGTCTTCAGATAGTAGGTTCAGTCCTCCTGGCAGGCATCTAACCTTTAATCTGCTGCATCAGTCACACACTGTCAGCTTGTGAACATCTTAATATTTGCCACTGTTGTATCACTGGTTTTTATGATTGAAAGTTACTCCAAAGACATCTACCAGTTGGATGGCATATAAATTTAATAACTAGAAACAAAGGTAAGAAAAGTTATCATCGGGTATATTTGCAGCCATACAGGCAAGCACACAGGAAGCACAAATTGCTGGCTACCTCTCTTCCTCAGTTTTCCTCTTCAGGACTTTTCCCAGATCCACAGCACCCCTTTCAGCTCTAGTAAATTACTAAACCATTAGAATCCCACAGAGAGGGGCAAGATATCCGTGTATGCACAATACCTCACAGATCTCTACAATATGCATATCCTCCCATCCACATATATCTGGACGTGTACCACTGAAATAAGGAAAGCAGCAACAGATCAGAGAAAATGTGGTTGCCTGGCAGGCCCTCCACACAGCTCTCCCCCACCCCGCAATACATACACGGTGAAGCAGAAATGAGATGTTCGAAACACTTCCATACTGGGAAGAAAAGGTTTCCATAAGATCCAACACAGGGATAGCATTTTTTTATACTATCCAGGCCCACTTTAGATAGTGGTACAAAGCCCAAAGAGAATATAATATTAAAATGAATGCCCTTTCTCCCCCATGCTCAGGCTCACACAGAGAGAAGGAAAGAGAGAGGTGGGGGGCACTAAATGTTATGGTATTTCGAACGGGATTTCAGAAAGCTCGTAAAGACTGGATGCTCAACCAACAAGATTGGACCCAAAGACCACCAATAGTTAATATTTCCAGAGCACCTATTGTAACTAGTCACTGTATGTAAATTGAAATTAAGACACAAGGTTTGCCCTCAGGCTTTTAGAGATGCTGGGCACAGAGGGAAGGAGCAAGGAGGGACAAGGGAGGGAAGGAAGATCTGCTTTAGCATGACAGAGTGAAGGCATTTCCGTTCTCTTTTGCAGGCATATTAATCCAGCTTGAGACAGCCTGGGGCAATTCACTTACTATTTTAATAGTAACCTTAATTTTTACATTTACTTAATTATTAGTTGTTCGAGGTGCAGCTGTATTTATGCAAGAATTAGTTTGTAAAGTGTCAAAAGACTTTCTGTTGTTAAAAAACTGAGGAGAGCAAAATACCTGTCATGTTCTAATCCTTTCTTTGTTATTCCACTAACCAGTCCTACTCATCACTATAATGTCCCTCCGGAGAAAACTTCGGAGAAAACTTCTGCAGGTGAACACAAGCCGCTGTTTGTCAAGTATGCCCCACAATCCCACAATGAAGGGTGGATCTGTATCTTCTAAAGACCCCTGGGGTGTAATGTGCCTCTAGACACACTGCAGCCCTCCAGGGAATCCCTCTTAGGCAAGGTTTGTCTCAAGAGTAGTTGTCACGTTCCCCCTCCACAATGCCACCACCATTAAGTGCAATACCTTCCTTTTTCTCACTTGTATGGAAAAAGTTAAAGGCTTGCACTTAGGTCCCTGTCCTTGCTGCAGCACACCTGAATCTCCATGCAAGTAGACTAAAAGCATGACAGAATGGTAGGGACTGCTTTTCTGGCCACACTGAGGTCCAAATGCAAGGACATTTTTGAAATCTGGAAAAGGTATAGAAAGAGCACAGAGCCTAAACACTAACGTTGGACTGCCAAAGAGCATCATGTCACGTCATTTCTTACCTTCATCAGGAGGGTCTTCTCTCTCTGTGCCACTGCACTCCAGATTTTAGTAACCTGGTGGATTTCACAGTTCAGAAATTGGTTCTGAGTCTTGTAGGCCTCCAAGTCATCCTGGCAAAAGAACAAGAGAAGACATTGAAAAGCAACCTGCTACTGGCAACTGAAATTTCTTAGCCCAGGAGAAGAGTGTTTATGGATGGATAAATGTGGTCCTAAAGATAGGGTCAGAGGTAGCTTGTTCCTGGTCTGTAAAAATCTTCCATGGCTGCCCAAAAAGGTCCAGGGTGTTGCTGACTGAAATGCTACAAAAGCTCTGATTCACCTTCCTCATGTGTCTGCAAATACTACAGTCACTCTAGATGGCTGCTTATGCTGGCCCAGCCCCTTAGTGACCAAAGAATGGCCTCAGACAGTAAAGAAGGGAACCTTTACCAAAGTTCTAATTCTTAATTTTAAAGGGCAGGCTGCTGGGCTAGTGAGAACCTTTGTGAGCTTGTTTTGGCAAAGGTATAGTAGTTCTTGAATTAGTATACTGGAATGTTTCTTTTCACTGGCCCAAGCTCAGGGAGACAAAATGTTACAGGTAGAACTTTCAGTTTCAATACTGAGAGGGTGGAGATAGAGGTAGGAGTAAAGATTATTACTTAATTTCCTTAACCAGTTGAATTAATGAATTTAATGAGCATCCTGTGGGTTTTCCCCCAACACATACTCTCAGGTCAGGTTGCACAGCTTAAGTGGGTAATCAGTAGAAATTATGCCAACTGAGTAGATATGTATGATCTATCTTAATTTTACATCAAATTTTCCACAGTCACAGAAAGAAGTGAGGAACTAGGAAGGGTACCAAAGCCTCATCCTTGACTATTGGAAATCAAATCTAGCAGAAATCTCAACCACTTCCAAGATTTCAGAAGGCATTTTCCTACATACTTTATCATATGATTTTAAAGATGTTGACTCTGTATTATGATCCTTTTCTTCTTCCTTCTTCACCACTCAGAAAATGGATGTAGAGTGGTATATACATCTTGTAAATATATAAATATTCCCTACCACAAGGGCTCAAAACTTGCCTTTAAAAAAAGTCTGCATTCTCTGTCCAGCATGATATTCTACATTTCATTTGAGTGAGTTAGCAATTAGGCATTTCTGTGAAATTGTGGCACAGAGACTTCCCTTAGGCAAAAAGGCAGGTTGGGATAATACAGAGCCAAGATGCAACTGTGGAAGGAAGCTGGCCAGAAATGCCACCTTTAATTGTACTTGACCACTGCCTGAGTCTAACTGTTCACCTCTGCATACCTTTAAGTATTCAATTTCTTCCTGCTGCTTGTACAAGGTCTCTGTGGCAATGACGTCTGCCTCAGCAACGGTGTTAGCCATGTTTCCAGTGAGCTGGTCCGTCAGCTTCAGAATGACTTGCTGCTTGGCCTGGTTCTTTTCCATCAAGAGCTGCACGTGTTCCGCCAGCTCCTTGATGTGCTCCTCCTTCAAAGCAAGGCTCTGCTCCAGCTCTTTCTTCTCCATGTCCAGCACTCCAACTTGTTTGTTCAGCTCGGCAATCTGCCTCACTTTGTGCCTCATCAGTTCCAGCCTGTCTTTCTCCTTTGCTGTGGCCAGGTAGAGACAAGACTCCCGTTTCTCTTGCTGGGCTGCCTCCAGAGCTTTGTGGAGAAGTTTAACCAGTTCCTGTGGAAGAAAGCACAAAAAATGCTTTACTCTGTAGTGAAATGCTTCCTGACTTCCACTTTACACTGCATAAGAGGCAAGTGAGGATTCAAGATGTAGCTAGATGCTTCTGTACCACACATCTGCAGCACAGGTGAGGTAGAAAAGATGGATTAGCTCTCGGCAGATTGACAAATGACCAAGGGGTCCTGGGAGTAAGAACTGCCCTCAGAGATGTTTAATTGTCTCAGAAAGGGGGCAGCAACCTCTACCATAGTCCTGAGTGAACAAAAGTAGGTTCAATTTTTGGCTGGCAATTTGCATCAGCTGTTGAGAAAGAGATTGACAAGGGGGTATTATCACTATTATCCAAAAGTGCAATTTATCTCCCAGATTAACAACATGTTAGTGAGTAGCCCTGTAAGAACATGCTGATTTTATTCAGTCAGTCACTATTTTCCCCCTTAGATCCCCAAAGAAGGTCATCCATTTAAGAACAAAGAGAACTGTATCTGAAAGCTAGCAACAATGCGGCATAAAAAGGCTTTTGTAATTGTTGCATGGACCAAATAGAATGTAGCAAGCAATGGTTGATAGAGGCACCACTGGCACCCTTCCCAGAGCAGAGAAAAAACATGATACACTTGCATTTAAATCTGTATAGCATTGCTTCCGTTGTTAAAATCAACACGGTTAACTAGCATACCTAGTTAACAGAACACAAGTCTGTTCTTGTGTTCAGACTTCGTATTTTAATGTCTTCAGTGGCCTTTATTCTTGTTATGTATGTTGCCTTGAGTATTTTGCTTTAGGAGGGAAATGTTAGGAATGAGAAGCACTACAGAAGGGCCAATAACTATGAGACAAAGCTTATTGTCATGGAGCAGCTGAGATGGTAAACTAGAATATGTCCAGTTCAAGCCATAAGCTCACCAAATCGCCTTACACAAGACTCTGTTATCACACTCGCAGGCTCTCTTCAGGAACAATGATACCGACAAGCGCTTTCCCACTGAATTACAAAACTCCCTGCTGCTTTATGCCTTCCTCCTTCATTGCAAGCTTGCAAAAAAGCTTTAAAAATAGTTGCTCAAACTGGCCTTTCCTGTATAGATAGCCAAGCTATGAGTTGCATTCTCAAGAACCTCAAACTTGGCTTAATTTTCTCCATATTGATAGGGCTTGTTCTGCCTATTTGTTTTCTTACATTCAGCTCCTTTACGGTTGTAAACTCTGTAAGAATATGTCTTTGAGAAGTAAAATATAAACATATTAAGCAAGCAACCTCTAAATATTACCATTAATACCAAAGGAAAGGAAGTAGGCACAAGACAGGTATAGTTGCCCTCAATGTCAGTCTTTAATAACAAGATTTTATCATGTATGCAGACAATGCACTTTAGGACTTAATCCAGTGAAGCTACCCATAACCTATTCATGTCCTGGTGGTGCCAGTCTTCTCCCCCTCCAGAAGAACACCCCCTAATGCTTCCTCTGAGGCCACTGCAACCTAAGTCGTTCTTGCCATGCCAGCTGCAAGTCATGGAGGGCACTCCAAGTGTGGATCCCCAGCTCTGGGCTCAGGAGGAGGAACGCAAACAATCCCTGTCTAGGGGCCATTGGTTCACCCTGTGAACATTCAGAAGCGAGTTGGAAGGGGTCAATGAGGCCATCGGGTCCAGCCCCCTGCTCAAAGCAGGACTCCAAATTGAAGCATCTCTAATGGACACCTGTTCAGCTGCACCTTGAATGCCTCCAGCATGGGAGCACCTACAAACTGCCCAGGTCACTGGTTCCGTCATGTAAGGAACTTATATAACAATATTAGAAAATAATTGAGGAGAATGTAATCTTCAGTAGTGTCTATGTCCTACAATCTACAGAATACAGGAGAGCAGTACATCATGGCTAGAGAATAGTTTCATCTTATATACCGCAGAAAACGTTGTGGAACCCAGTTGGTTCAGGCACTCTGTTGCCACTGAATGTGTTCCTACAAAAGCAGAATGTGAAACCAAACCCAACAACTTCAGTGCTAGAATCAGTACTAATAATGCCACGGACATTTCTAGATGCTCACAATAATGGCATGTGGACCCTTGAAACAGCACTCGGGACAAAAATGAAATGTTCATTTCCAGAGTCATTTCAAAGTCATGGTTAACAGGGAACTATGGTGAGTGGTGAGGAGCCAGGCAGTAAGAATTTGTGCTGGAGACACTAAAGGCTGGTGGAGAGGGAACATGTGAATCTGCAGTCTGTTCTTGTCTCTTTTATCATCACTTATCACTGTTAGCCTTAACTCAGAACTGCTAACTTTGGCATTAGAGGCCCACACTGGTATTCCAGCCATGTTCATGATTGTTCATGCTGTAGGATGGTCCTTCTACGACAGCCTAAAGAAGAGACATGTTCCTAAAGATGGAAGATGCAGAAATTTGGGCCCAGAAACCAAATCTAGCCCTTCAGAGTTCCCTTATGTGGTGGAACCAGTTTCTTCCTTCCCCCAAACACAGATCATTTGGTGTCCTCCTGGCTTTTCTGCAGTTTTTCCCTCATTCTGAAAAGTAGAAATACCTCTCGTAAAGCTTAATTTCTAGCAGGAAGATCTTTAGGCAAAAAGATGCTAACACATTTGGCCTTTGGGCTCCACCCCTTTTGCCTTCGGCCCTGCTCAGCCCAGAATGCGGCCCTCAAGTCTGTTTCCAAAATGGCTGAAAGAGGCTCAACATCTCTTGCATAGATAGCAGAATCTGGAAGCAGTATTAACAGGGTTTTTTCAGGGTATAAGAAGCATATTAACCTTCCATACTGCCATTTATGTGATGTTTTTATCCAGCCCTTCCTCCACAGAGCAGGGGATGGCTCTTCTCCAAGGCTGGTGAGACTGAAAATGATGGGCCCAAGGTCACCCACTGCGCTCCATGCTTGAATAGGGGCATCAGGCTTGCTCTCTTTGGTCCCGGCTTGACAGGGTCTCACTATCACCCCACACCTGGCTCCCATGCCCTGATGTGTTGGTGAGTCTCCTTGCTAGTTATCGGAAACATGATGGGTGAGTTCTGGAGCCAGTCTTCTCCTCCGTGTTGCCTTTCTTTCAGAGCTCTCCTTCCAGAAAGTTCCTCCAGGCCAGTTTATGGAAAGGGGGCCAACATGCCTATTTATAACCCTTTAAACTGATTAGTCTGGTACCGCTGAGGATTTCTGTACGCAGGATTATTACAAGGGCCCCTGCCATGCAGTTGTGATTGCATTTTTTTACTGACATTTTATTTTCCTGCATTTTAAAGTAAAGGCAAAGGTTCCCCTTGACATTAAGTCCAGTCATGCCTGACTCTAGGGGGCGGTGCTCATCTCCGTTTCCTAGCCAAGAGAGCCAGCGTTTGTCTGCAGACAGTCTCCGTGGCCATGTGGCCAGCATGACTAAACACTGAAGTGCACGGAATGCTGTTACCTGCCCACCGAAGTGGTACCTTTCTATCTACTTGCATTTGCATGCTTTCGAACTGCAAGGTTGGCAGAAGCTGGGACGGAGCAACGGGAACTCACCCCGTTGTGCAGATTAGAACTGGCGACCTTTCGATCTACCAGCCCAGCAGTACACCGGTTTAAACCACTGCGCCACCTGCAGTCCCTTTCCTGCATTTTAAACTGTGCTAATGTTAAGTTTCACAAATTCGCCCTGGGAACCTCTCTGGCACCAGAAAATAATATCTTCCACAATGTTGTGCCACTGCTGAAGGCCCTGCTCAGTGGTCGCATCAGGAGATTTCCTTTCAAGAGCTGTGGATCAATACATGCCAAATACACATTCAAGGACAGCCTTACCTTCTGAGATTTCACTTCCTCTTCAAGAACTAGAACTTGGTGCTTCAGAGTGTCTATTTTCTCCTGTCGTGCCCCTTCAGCAAAGTAATGGAAACTGCTATTCGGCTTTTTGTTTTTTCTTGCCAAAGGCATCTTTAGCCTCCTCTTTATGTCTTTTTGCATATCTGAAGTCACTGGCAGGAAAATAAAAAGCATGAAACTCTGTCATTGCCATGGAAGAAGCACACTGGCTTGGATAATTTGGGAGGATAGATTTTGAGGATCTTACAGATTGAAACTGAAACTCCCCACCAACTGATCTAGGTTCAGGAAGTTAGGAAGCTTAAAATGAGCAACCCTGCACATACTCACTTGGAAGTAAGTCCCACTGTGTTGAATAAGGATTATTTTCAGGTCAGTGTACATATGCTTGCAGCCGCAGTCTAGTATTTATGTCTGCAATAGTTTCAGTACAGCACACACCAATATGTACTCAAAGTGAGTCCCTTTGGTTTCAGTGAGGGTTACTTTTAGGTTAAGTGTTCCTAGAACAATTGCTGCTTTGTACTCATTTCTCCAAATTTATCTTTCACTGGCCCTGATCTACAAACCGCAATGATACACACCAAGGGGGATACACAGAATACCGACCTCAACATGCTTTTTATGTTCTATTGTAAAAATACAATTTTTAAAGCACCTGTATCCTCAGCTTCTGCTTCCACATGCTCCTCATCAGCTACATTTTCAAGATTTTCTTGGGATCCCACAAACATGCCACTTTCCCTTCGGTTCTGCAAGCTGCTACAAAGGTTATGCACTGTGTTCCTGAAAGCACAGAATCATATGGAAGTGAAAAAGAAGCCATACACTACTTGTACCAGGATCACAAATAAATCCTGAGTTTTAACTAAGCTGGAGAAGCTTAATCTGCGGTGTTAAACTGGTGAATTCAGAATGCCAGTCAGAATTCAAAGGATGGATTACAATCATTGTATGCAACAAATTTTGTGCGCACAAAAAAGCCAGGAAAATGTCACATAGAGCACATAAAATCTCAGGGAGACATTTCTAGCTTAGCCTTGCCACTAACCTGTTAGTCTCTGTGTACAGCGAATTACATTTTTATGGAGTAATACTGAATCAACTCCACTGCTGTCCAAACCAGGACATCCAGTAATGGGCAGGTTTCTCACAACAGTGAAAACAAAGCTTTAGTTATACATGCCAGTTTGCTTGCAAAATAGCAACTGTGATTAAAAGCTAACTCACTAGTGTACACAAATTCTAGGATTCTCAGGCAGAAAGAGGGGGTTTCTCCACTTACCTTTACGCGCTTTGAAAACTAAAGAACTGAAAGACTAAGAGCACAAACTTATACTGATTTACTCAGAAGTATGTCCAATGGAACTCTGTGGGGCTTACACCCAGGTAAGCATGTATAGAAAATATTAATAGTGCTACAAGTACATTAATGGTGCACTCCTTTGCATGCTTAGACAGAAAGATGGCATGCCACTCCCAGCACGCCCTAGCCAGCATGGGGCACGGCTCGCTGGGACATACGGGGAGTTGTACGCCCTCTTTCTCTTCAAACGTACAAAGGTTTATGCCCTAACATAAAACAGAAGTTCAGCAGTAATCAAATGAATTGGCAGTTGCAGTTAGGCATGGTTTTGTCTATTCATTTAAATATTCATCACAAAAGACTGGATTCTGATGCCTTCCCTTCATAAATCATGCAGATTATAGAATATGCCTTGTTCCTATCCTTTCGCTGCTTAGCCACGGGGCAGGCAAAGTGTGAGGAAACTTCATCTCCTCTGTCCCCACCTTCTGAGAATCTCATTCAGCAATTCTTCTGGCCATTTTAACCAGATATTGCTCATGTACTTCCAAACTTAGCGTATCTTTGCAGCCTTTAGGGCTAAACAATGGTTTTAAATGACAAGAAGGCGCATTCAACTCCTAGTACTTCATTCTACTCAGCATATATAAACCCTGGAGGGAAGCTGGGGTTTGCAGTAACCCTTGCTTCCCTGTCTTGTTGAATTTCTGCCACAAGGCTGCATCCAATGCTGCAACATAATCAAGTGTGGGGACTCCTACTGCCTTCAGTAGATCTTTGATTTAGCAGATATTGTACCTAGTTAAGTACAAACTCACATGACCTGGGTTCACTCAGGGCTGGGCCAGGCACACATGCTCATGATGATAGTATGTCTTGCTTACATGAAAGAACCATCACAGATAAACACAGAAACAGAGAAACAGAGCAAGTCAGAAGGGGCCTCCCGGGCCATCTAATCTGACCCCCCCTTACACTCTTACACTGCTAGGAACATGATGCATTGTTCTTGAGCTGCATCACACATTCAGCAATAAGCAGAAAAGGTACTGTTCTCAAAATTGCCACATTAATTTTAATTGGAATAAAATGGATGGGTTCACACAACAGGACTACCCGTACTGCAGCACAAACCATCTAGTGTGGACTGTCTGCTCAAGAGCTCACAATGTGCCCAATAGACAAATGGCCACCTCACAGGTCCTTTCTCACCACCTCCTCAATCGGTCCTCCCACAGGTATGCCAGTGCCCCCCTCGGGGACGTCCCGGTCTCTCCCCATCCCTGCTAATATGGGGCGCCTGCATGGGCTTGCTGCAGTGGTGGGAAGCAGGGGCCGTGGCTGCTGATTTGCAAGGTGGCAGCAAAGAGATCTGCAAGGGGAAAGCTTGCAAAGAAACATGACAACTCACTATGAGTTGTCACAATGTGCGAACCAACCAAATTCCTCTTCAGGGACGATTCTTCTGGCCAGAAACCCACAAAAATGAACTCACCAATGCAGGTGCAGTTCTGCAGAGAATCCAGCTGGAATTCTGCTGGCTGGACTCAACAGGAAGCAGCAGAACCGGCTCTTGCTCCTGGCTGCCCAGTCCCTGACTCCATGCTGGAAGGAGGTTCAGAACTCTCCCAGCACAGGAGGGGGAAAAGGCAGCAGACCAATAAGATCAGAGCTGGGGCCAACAACTCTGACACTGTCCAGACCACAGCGGGCCTGCTGGGGACCTTCCCACCCTCACTGAAGGAGTGTTCTGCACCTCAGTGTTTTAAAACATAGCATTAGCCCTTAAATCCTGAGCATATCTATTCAGAATTAAGTCCCACTGAGGTCAGGAGTACAGTTTCAATCTTACTACCACATAGGAAGCAGTGGCTTCTGTGCTTTCAAGTTATGCTCCTTTATCTTTTAATAAATATATGCTCCTTTTTAGATTATTATAACTTCTTATGAAATGTTTATAAAAGTATAAAGTACATTTTATATGCTCTGACCTTGCCTATGCACGTCTCCAAGACGACTGCTATGTGTTCACACAGCAGCCACACCTTCACTGCCTGTTTCAGCCTGCTCCAACCTGCCGCCCTACAGATCAGGTGGTGGGCAACTTCTTTGGGCTGCAGGTGCATTTGGCTGCTTGAGAAATTGCCATGCGCATCCACACAAAGTGGCTGCCATGCAAGGAGCAGCTGGCCGCCTTGGGCAAGAAACTGAGCATGAGGCAAAGATGGATTCTGAGGCACAACACCCTACGTTGCCCCTTTGAAGCCAATTTTCAGCACCAACAGATACCCATTTCACAGCAATTTCCGCTGTTGCCAAATAATATCTGATGATGATGATGATGATGGTGGTGGTGGATTGCTTAAGTGGGAAGGCTAGGGCACCTTGCTAGGCAGACTGACACCCATAGGAACCACATTACCCACCCCTGATCTAATGGTCTTTGAACTAAAAATCACATCATCCTGGACCATTGGCCCCACTGGATGAACATGATGGGACTTAGATTAAAATTGATTGTAGACTAAAACACCTGCAGGTACCAGGCCAGATAAGGCCAGAATACTATGGCACAAAAGGGCACTTCCCAGTCTTTGAGGAGCCAAAATCTCTGTTACTGAAGCCATAGGCTGCTTTTCTGAAACTTAATTGTATGAAACCATTACTGTATTTCAATCCAGGGATGCTTGAGGGAGAGGTTCTGAAGAACAATAGACGACTGCGGTGCTGGTAGGCAGGCTGTTTCTAGGCCAACCACATCAGTGGGAGTTTTCACAGGTGGTAAAAATTCATGTTCTGCTTCAGCTAAAAAAAGGAAGAGGAAAAGTATCAGTGATGGAATTCACGTGTATTCGAGCTAAAGTTATTTTGGCACGGTGACACCAGGCAAGCCAAAGAAGATAAAAAAAGCAAGCAGTGTATCCTTTGCTGCCCTGTGATGCAAACAGCACCATTCATGTTAGAGCAAATGCAAGACAGATATCAGTTCCTGCATACCTTGAAACTGTTTCTGTAGGGGGTATGCAGAAAAGGGCCTGCCTCAGGTGAGGAGGCCAGCTGCAAGAACTCTGGCACTGGAGGCAGGCTCTGGAGATGCAGCCTTGCCAAGCAAGTACTGGTGGATCTGCTTTTGGTGTTGCTGCCATTTATGGGATCCATCCAACAAGCGGATCCTGCAGCTGGACCTCTGCCCCTCTCCTTTTCCCTGTACCTCCCTCAAAGCTGCTCTGGGGGATCCCTCAACATGCCGGAACTGATTCAGGGGACACAGGAAGAGGGGTGGTGCAAGGCAGAAGCTCTTCCGCCAGAGGCAGCTGTTCCACAGGTAGAGTGACACCCTTGCACACAGCCCTGCCTCTTCTAGATGGAGGCTACAAGAGCAGCTTGCTTTTAAGCCTAACCCAACAGCAAGCAAAGAAAGCCCGAGCTGCACAACTTGCTGAGGCTCAGCCAAGAGTAAGGCCGACAAAGCCGTCTGCAAACACCTAATTTAATGCATTCTGTTCCCGAAAACCCCACAGAGCCCGAGCTCAGCTCGTCTTGGTCTCCCACCCTTCAGGATAAGAGATGGCAACAAGATTGGGTGACGTGGTCTCCGTGACTCACTAAGGCTTCTCCCGCACCAGTTGACATGGAACTGCTGGTGGTATTTTTTAAATGTTTTGGATTTAGCACCAGTGCAGCAAATCAAACATACAGGAAGGTCCTGGCAGATGTGATACAGTGCAAACAGCCTTCAAAATACCACTGCTGCTTATGATACAGGCTTATGAGCTTGTGTACATAAACTGGTAGGGTGGCCACAATTTCAAGGATATGTAATAGGGGAGAGGAGTGTGACCACTGCTTTCACGCCAGCGTGTCTTACTGTACCATCGCTTTCAGCAGGGTTTCCCAAATTGGTGTCCTCCTGATGCATTGGACTACCATCCCCATCATCCACAGCCAGCATGTCCAAGAGGACTGGCGGGCACCATGTTGAAGAAGGCTAATCCAACCTGGGTGGGGCCGAGCATAACGATCGGCTTGCAACCTCAAAAGGAACTGAGGCATAAAGTCACGTTATAAATGGCACCCTCCTTTAAAATGAGGCTTCGGGAAGAATGCAATACAAAAGGGCTGTAATTGTTAATAATTTATTGAGAAAATAGAAACAAATTATAATTAATCAACAAAAACTGCCCAGTCCTCAACAAGTTGCAATCATGCAGGGATTTTCTTTTTGTTCCCATCTGTAGAATCAGTCCCCAGCTCAATGTGAAGCAAAAAGCCAGGAAACTGTCCCAGACTGAGCTTTGCTCCAGGTATCTGGCCTTGCGAGCACCAAGCGGCAGCAGCCTCCAGGGTTCCAGGCAGGCTGCAGACCGAGCCTGGCTCTTCCTGCATGCAAAGCAGGGCCTCTGCCTCCTTGGCCTAGAGCCCGCGCACAGAAGGCCAATGTATGACGGACTTACTACTGTGCAGCTGGGCCTCGGCCACGGAAGGAGGGGAAGCATCCTCTGCATCTGCCTCTACCAGAGTTCCAGGCTGCTTGTTGCAGAATTCCCAGCGCTTCCTCTGCAGCTGTTGTAACCAGTACATCATGGCCTGCTTGTTGACGGCCTGCAGTTCAATTTCCCAAAGAAAAGAACAAAGGTCAACACACAGTCTTCCCAGTTCATGTAATGCCTAAAGTTATGGCTGACTACTGCCACCGATTCTATGGCATAACGTCCTGGGCTTTGGAAAAGCTGGCCCACCAAACCTTTTTCTAGGGAGGAACTAGGAGGGTCAGTCCATATCAGTCATATCCCCTGTCTGTTTTTTGCTTGGGCCAAATTGGTGGTGTTGTATCCGAGGAGGAGGAGGAAGAGGAGAGAAATCACCAGAATAATTATATTTTACATCCTGCTTTCTGGTACCTGTTTTATAGACCATTTTACACATCTGTTCTATCACTTGCACCAGCATTGGATTCAATCCTGGGCCTGATTCAAGGTGTTGGAGCTTACCTAGAAAGCCCTAAATAGTTTGGGGCAAGACCACCTCTTCCCATATGAATCTGCCTGCAAGTTGCAGTCATTATCTGCATCCCTACAGTATGTTCCCCCACCAAGAGGTTCAGTTGATGGGAACATGGGAGAGGGTCTTTTCCATGGCAGTACCCCAATTATAAAGCTCCATCCCAAAGAACATTATACAAACCCTATTGTAGATGACATTTAGAAAAGCAGTGAGAAGATTTTAATTCTGCCTGTCTCTTACTGGCTTTTAATTTGAGACTGTTTTAATCTGCTCTTCTTGGTTTTAATGCTCTTTCCTTGGTTCTTTTTAAACGGTTTTGTGGGCATTTGTTTTGCAAACTGTGTTAAGTCATAGTTTCCCTGCAAAGGATAAGAAAAATAAGAAAAAAAGATGTTCCCGATACTGAGGTCAGTCTTTAGGTTTAATAATGAATTCATTAGAGAACTATTTTTAAGGAAATTTCCTGAAGACAAGAGCTTCCTCCTCATCACTGATAATCAAGGGATTTTGCAAGGGGAACACAATGTTGTGAAGGCAATGCACATAAAGGATCTGGTATTGCTCAGCCATCCTTGATCGTTGCCACTAATAAAAAAGCAAAAGAAAAGACACCAAAGGCTGTAGTTCTAACATTTCTGGATGCCCAGAAAATTCCTAACTAAAACCAACAGCCATGCAGTGATGGCTTTGATCCCACAGATTCTTGAAAAAGTTCCACTGCAGGAAAGTTGCTCGATCGGCAAATTTCCAAGGCCTCCATGCCACAGAAGTCCTTAACGCTAGGTGTTTTTTTGCTCTCAGAGTGAGAATATCAACTTGGCACCCATCACGGTTTGTTGGGGTCAGCATCCCTGCTGATCCCAGAACCCAAAGTCAGGAGGGAGCAAAGTATCAGTCAGAGAGGGGTGCAAGGCACTGGGAAAGGACTTAGAGAGAGCCTCCAGCTATGGGGTGGCATACAAATGCAATCAATCAGAAAAGCCAAAGGACAGGTCCACAGAGAAGCAGCAATCTACACTGGGACACATAACTTAGACAGAAGAGCAGAACTGGGTGGCATGGGAAAGCACAACAGGCTCCAAGTGTCCCAATCCAGTGCAGAGTTCACTGGTGGGGCTTGCAGTGCTGGCTAAGGTGGTGCTTCTGGGTAGCAGTTCAGTCTGCAATTCCCCTGGCAGAAGTGGCAGCCCAGGAGACTAACTAGCCTCCCAAAGTTCCAAAACCTCTACTCCAGGAATGGGGAATGTGGGGCCTATAAGATACTGTTGTGGTCCAACACCCATCAGCCCCAGGCAACATAACCATGGGTCAGGGATGAGAGGGCTTTTATTCCAACTATATTTATAGGGCCACAGCCCTGCCATACACAACCCCAGGGCCCATCTCATGCTCGGTTTTACAGTCACTGCCTCTCCCTAAGACAGGTGCACGGCAGGGGCATGGCAGGTGCACAGCAGGTATAAATCCCTTTGGACTTGGCACAGATTAAAATGACTGCCCAAACAGGAGTTTCATCAGAAAGGTTTCTGGGCAGCCCTTTCCAGCCACACTGGGAAGGGTGTCTTTCGGGTCCTTCATTTGAAGAGAGGGTGCAGGTCCCTTCCAGTCGAGCAGCTGGATGCCAAAGTAGCATCTTCACTGGGGAGAGTTCACCTTGTTGCTGAAGAAGTAGCCCCCCCCCGCCCCGAGGCAAGACTCCCCCTTTCCTCCCTGACCCACAAAGGCACCAGTAGGGTGCGGAAGTCCCTCCCACTGTACCTTGCCAACGATCAATGCACACAAGCAGGCTTGCCACACCACAGCTGCCAGGCCCTGCAGGTGCAAAACGGCTTCTTGGCTCAAACTGAGCTGCCAGAAGGAGAGCGGCGAGACACCGAGGCACGCCGGACAGCTGCAACCTTGGCCGCTCGGTTCCCCCCTACTATCCATATCCAGCCATATATCATCACACATACCTTAAGGACAAAGTCTTTGCCAGGGGTCCTGACTTCAAAGACGCCTTCATCTGCTCCCACCTTAAGATCAAAGCTAGCGCTGGAAATGTCTATGTGCCCCAAAGGGGTAATATCTTGTGCTGTCCTGTAATAAAGTAAGTGGCATTTGTTTTCATCATAGAAGAACCAACGTGACTTCCAGGCATTGATGGGTGCTTTAGCAGAGAATTTGTTTAAATAGCCACATAGCTGTTTCTTTGGGGTTTCCTTGCCAGGCTTCAGGCATGTGTTTTCCCAGCCTTCATGGCCAGGAGCTGCATCTCCTTCTGGGGCACAATCGCTGCCACTTCTAGCATCTGCTGCTTTTTCCTCTTCTGACTGATTTGATGTTCCAGGCATAAGGCCATCTTTGACCTCAGAATCCAGATTCATGCTCCCTTGGAGGTCAGATCTTCCGTAGCTGGAGTACTAATGGAGAAGAGAGACAAACAAAAGCAGCTTAAGAAATGTTTCGTAGTAAAATCTAAATTGCACACATGCAAGACTTTCTTTCTCTAATAGCTGCCTAAAGTTAAGCTTCTAGACTGCAACCTAAATGTGAAAGAATCCAAAAGCCAGAAAAGCGACCAATCACACTGAAATGCCTGTATCAGCCCCACTTCAATGAATGTTGAATGTTGACTTGAACATTCAAGTCATGTTCCCTTGACTGAAATGCTCAGATATCGCTCTGTTATTGAAAGGACTCCAAAGGTCAGCGTCTTACCAACTTCCTCCCGCAAGTCAGAACCGCCACTACTTCTTCTCCGACAGCAGAGAGAGACAGAGAGGAAGGTTGGTTCCCTGTGCACACCCTCATGCAAACGTTTGGCACAAGCCTTTATTGGCTTGCCCCCCACTCCCTGGGCGATCTGGGCTAGATTGCCTCCAAAGGAATGCCACCCTTTGCGGGTGGGGTGGGGGACAGTTCACTGCCCTTGCAAGAGAAACCTTGGTCTCCCGATTGCAGTACCATTATAAAGTACCACAGCTGTTGTTGTGAGGGTTCACTTTACTCCCATTTCAATGAATGGTTATCAACTGGAGCCAAAAAGCTCCAGAGGTGTGCAGGTGAGAGCCGATTACTGGTAAATTCATTTCAATTATTTATTCATTTATTTATTAAAAGCATTTCTATTCCATCGTTTACCAAGGTCTCAGGATGGGTAGGAATTCATGGCTAGGAATGGAAGGATTAAGCTGTTCCTTCCTGCCTAGAAGTCCTAATAAGAATCAGAAACAGCCAACTGTAAAGAGAGGGAGCAGCGGGGATGTAGTTGGCATTTGACCTTGGAAAGCAGACTTCCCCAACTTGGTGTCTTTCAGACAGGCTGAGCTGCAATTCCCCGAATCTCCCAACTATCCGGAGGGTATCATGCTGGGGAAGCCTTTGCACTCTCTTACTTCTACGCACTTTTTCTTTTGCTTCCAACAGCAAGCGTGTTTGTATTTCCACACACACACACACGCTTTGCACTCCCTGGGCACGCACAGCCGAAGTTAACTATTCCGCCGCATCACATCGGGAGAACTTCACAAAGCTTTACTCCACGATCCACGCGCCTAGCCTGCAAGATACCACAAGACTCCGCGTCGTGTTTAACTGGTGCCCCAGTGATTCAACGCGGCGTGACCAGCCACCAGGCAGGCACAAGAGGAACGACAAGCCCTATCATGCGCGCACAGACACACGCTCTCTCTCTTTGGATGCGGCGGGGGTCTCCCCACAGCACAGGGCGCGCCTTACCTCCGTCCAGCTCTGCAGGCATTCCCCAAGCAAGCCAGCGAGGCGTCCTGACTTTCTGCCGCCCCGCAACCGCACGACCCGCTTCCTGCCGCGGCGGGCGGGCGCCGACAGATCATGCGGTGCAAGCGGGCGCCGCTTCCTGGTCGGTTCGGGGCGGGGCGGTGCCAGGCGCTGCCGGCATGGTGCGGTCCACCGCTGCGCTCCACCGCTCTGGGATTGGCTGGAAAAGAGAAGGGAAGGCGCGACCTCTTAAGGGCCGCGTGCGATGCTTCCCCAAGGCGAGTGCCTCTTGCAGCCCGATTCGGTGCTGCGATGGACTCTGCCGCGCTTGCTCCTTGATTTTGCCAAGCCAACAGAAGAGTCCTGTGATGCCTTGTGGACGGGCAAATTTTTCATGCTGTAAAATGCACTACTGGCAACTTCACCGGATGCTAATCTCCACTTGGCCATGAAGCCCGGTGAGTTGTTTTGGGCAGTCGCTCTCTCCCAGCCTCACCTACCTCACAGGGCTGTTGTTGTGGGGAGAAACCTGGAATGGAAAAGTACTAAGTAAGTCACCTTAAAAAAATGATGGGATATAAATGCAACGTCTTAATGACAAGTGCCACAAAATTCTAAATGGTTTTTGCTCCTAACACGCCTATCCTCTGGAAATCATGATTTTAGGGCATTCATTGATCTAAATAAAGGTATTGCCCAACTGGATGGAAAATTCGTCCACGTTTGCTTTTTCTTATCTCGTGGTTGCGGAAAGGTCGGACACGCTCCTTGCGGGCAGCGGGACGCAGAACAAAGGCGGGTAAGGGCATAATTTGATGCGTGCTGCAAGAGAAGAGACGTCCCGCAACACAGCCTTGCGTGTTGGCCGGGGACTGCCGGAAGCTGTAGGCCTCTTTTTCCCGTGCAGTCGTTGCACTTTAAAGGAACTGCTTGCCAAGAGTCGCGCTAGGATGAGATCTGGTTCGTTGCGATGTGCGGAATGTGCTCTTGCTTGCCATCTTGCTTGCGCTTCTGGAAGAGCACTGGTCACATAAAGAGGAAAGGTCGCTCTTCTTCGCTACTTGCAAGCCCAGGCGCGTAGCTTCGCGACGACGCCCTTGGTAGCACCAACGAACACACGATTCTGTGCCTGTCTATGCAGAAGTCAGAACCGTTCAGGGTGAAGAGGGCTTACTCAAGGTGCTTTACTCATAGGTTTGCCCGCGAGCCAAGGCCTGCGGGTCCTGGAGTGACGAATCAAAATTTAATGGATTGCCATTGTGCGGATACTTTTTCTGGAAGCCTAATTGGCAGAAAGTAACACGGTTGAGTCATGAGACAAACGCGGCTGAGAAATACGGGGAAACGTGGCTAGGGGTTGGAAGGAACCTGGTACATGGCTTGACAAATCTTTACTACAGTTGGAATCAGTTAATTTTATTGGCAAGTAGTAACAACGTTAAAGTGTTCGAAGCACTCACACACCATCTAGTAATCTAGCAAGCCTTGTAAAGAAAAAATTGCTTATTATCTGCATATTTGGGGGTAATAAGGCTAAAGCTGAGAAACACCATCTAGTCAGTTCATGCAGGGCTGTTTAAAGGGAATTTTTAAGGGGAAGTGGGGAAATGAACTCAAATTTTATAATCAAGTGAAAGAACATTTTAATCCACTTTAAATAATGGAACATTTTAATTTAAATAAATGTCATAAAACATGCTTTAATAACCCATTATTGCAATTTAAAGAAACTTGGCATTTACATTTCATTAGAAATGTCCAGAACAGCAAAATAATTTGTTTACACATTTCTGCTCAGCATAAGCCTCTGAAAAAGTCTGATGCAGTCTCTTGCCTTTTTGCCTCTTGCTTTTCTTCAAATACAAACCAGGGACAAGCAATATTAAAAGGACACTTAAGAGGTTGGGATTTTGAATTTATGAGGTGGATTTCTTTATATAGAACAACACCATGAGTTCATAGAAGTTGAAAAAAGGGACCTGTCTTTGTGGTTAACAGATCCTGAGCAGGCTTGTTGTATTCATAAAGATTTCTGAAGAAAAAGGAAGGGTTCAAATCACAGTTCACCTCCTCAAGATTCTTTAGGGAAAAGCCATGGTAGTTAAGCTGGCATAACACTGAAACCTGCTTGCATGGTGTAGACAGGGCTCAAGAACTCATGCAAAGATGATGGCTTCCTTACATGGATATAATTCTTTCTGTGAAGAAAGTGACACAATTGAATATGCACCAGTTTGGCCATATGTACACACTCTTCATGATTTCCTAGAAGATTTAAAACAAGTTTTGATTGATGCTAGATTCTGAACAGAGGAATTGTGATTTCCAAAACGACTGAGTTTCTAATGGTCCTAGGAAAGTTGTAATGGCAAATGCTTTTCTTGGAATCACTGATTAGTTCTTGCATTAAATCTTACCCTCTAAAACAGCCTGAATTGGTCAAGAGGACTGATATGTAACCCAAGAAATATCAGATAAAATAGCAAATGGAGGCCAAGTGGAGTGTGTGGAAGCTTTAAAACAGAGATGTCCAACCTTTTGGTTTCTCTGGGCCACACTGGAAGAAGAAGAATTGTCTTGGGCTACACATTAAATACACAAACACTAACAAAAACTGTTGAGCAAAAAAAGGTCTGTGCATAGTATTCGTGATATTATACCACCACAGATAAGCAAAAAAGAACTCACTTTATTTATTTATTTATTTATTATTTATTTATTTGGGATATTTCTAGCCAGTCCAATCACTTTTCATCTCTGGACAGCTCACAGCAAAATCAATAAATACAACAATATAAATATAAACAACACAAATACCCCAAACAATAATAAACTAAATATCCCATGACTGAAATAAAAATAAAATAAGTATTTAAAATAGTTAAAAATAATTATAAAAATAATTAAAAACTATTAACATACTAATCCTAATTATGGAGTGCCCCATTTGGAGAGTCTTTTAAAATCATCGAGCAGGTCCCAAATTTGAACATATAGAAAATGAACATAAGTAAGCAATAAAACTTCATTGATTTTTTAACATTTTATTATAAAAGTAAAAGAAAAGAGGGCAACATAAAATGAGTGGGATATTTGACATTGTATCTGAGAAACTAATGCATCAATATCTGGTTCGATGGAAGTGGTAGCAATTCTCAGAGAGCTCTCAAGGTGCTCATCAGATATTTTGGTTCTAATTTTACTCTTAGTGTGTTTCATTCTTGAAAACAGTTGCTCACAAATGGAAGCTGCACACCACTGTAAAACTGAAGCCACATATGTGTACAAATAGCAAGACCATACGTACATTTATTTTATGTGACATGGCAACACGACGTTGTCCTCAAAGTTCATGCTCGTGAGCCACACAATCGAGTTGCAAAAGAAAATCTCATAAAAATCTCATAATGCTTTAAGCAAGTTTATGATTTTGTGTTGAGTGGCATTCATAGCCATCCTGGGCCTCTGTGTGGCTCGCTGGCTGTGGGTTGGAGAGCCCTGCTTTAAAACAAGTAGAACATTTTTCAGCCCAGGGTCCAAATTCCAATTCAGAGAAGCTTTCAGGGCCATGTTACAGTGGAAAGTGAGGCTGAAAGCAAAGGGGGTACAGCATAAAGTACCCTCAATCCCAGACTATTTTAGTGAAAAAAATTTTCTTTAGGAAATAAGTCTTCAGAGAGTCATGATGTCAGCCCAGAGTAAAGAGGTAGGGCCAGCTGGGGAACCTCAGATTTGTTTATTGCAGTGTTGGGGACTCATAAATGGCCTTATAGCAGCTGAGGACCTGGTTACAGGGACAACTGCTAAAGGGAGACTAGATCGGTATTAGTGGGCCTGTACTGCAGATGGGGAAAAGATGCTTAATGGACAGCAGAGGGAGAGAGAGAATCAGAACCTGACTGAGTTGAATAATGGCACAGCTTTGCTTAAAAAATCGTGGTTGAAGCAAAGGACTTTAATGCATCCCTGAGGAAGTGCATATGGGGACATTGGGGGTTACAACTCTTCCCCTCCTCCCACAAACACCCTACCACCACCTCCCTTTTCTCTGTTAATTTTGGCTCTTAAGACTGGACTCAGAAATTTCTTGCAGTGATTTGAAACTTGACTTGTACTTGAAAGTAAAGACTTGAGACTTGACTCGAGACTTGGAATAAAGGACTTGAACACATCACTGGTTTTCTGAGACCTCAGGAGGGACAAATTTGGCCTCTGGACCCAGGGCTTTGCACTCCTGCTTTAAGATAGGATTGTGATATGGCCAGTTTTTACCTTGTGCTCAAATAAATTACCAAAATAAATCCTGAAGAGTGCACATTAATTAGCAAAGACTGTTTATTTCATTTCATTTTCTAATGTAGAAAGAAACAGATGAGACAGCCTAGGAACAGTGAAGCAGAACATTAATCTGTCATCCAGGTATACTAGACTGGCAGGCAGAGGGAAGGAATGTCCCATCAGAGAGTATCCACCAGTCAGTCCCTCAGGTGAGATCTAGCAACTATACAGGAGATTAAACTCCACCATAAATCTGGTCAGCAGCAGCCTCTTGTGGCTGTAAAGAAGCACTGCAGAAAATATCAATCCAGTGTTTTTATGGTTCCCAGAGCTCAGCTCTTCCAACAACGCACCCCAAACCTTTTATAAATGGGGTATGTTTTGGGGTGGGATATACTGGCAAGCACACTTTGCTCTGAGGCAGATGTGTACAGATTGGCTCCATCAGCCCCCAGAGCCATGGCTAGGTTTTCTCCAAGTTCACATCCAGTCCTCCCAGTATCACTCAGGGTAAATCTGAGAGTATTTTCTGGGCAATGAATGCTGAAGCTTCTGGGATTCCCTTACTGCTTGGCTATAGTGGAGGCTGCATCGGACCAGTCCATGATCCCTCCCTTGGGATGACAGCACTTTCCCACTTTTCCAACATTCCTATGTTCTGGTGAGCCCAGAGTGATGGATGATAGCTTACATTTTCAAGGGACACGTCAGCCCCTCCCCTGTGATCACAATATAGTCAAGCACACTGTTTGGGAATCACTAGTCAACAGAGATGGGGCTTCATCTAAAAGAGGAACAACATTCAGAGCTTAATTTGCAAGGTGTCGTTAGGCAGTGAGGCTTCTATTCATCTGACTGAGGGCATTATCAAGAGATGGCTGCAATCCTATACCCACTCATCTAGTGTGAAGCTCACTTGAAGTCACAGAGACTTTCTTCTGATCAAACATGTGGAAGGTTGTGCCATGGATCTTAAATGTACTGCTCTAAACAAAAACAAAAAAACTTTGTATCTGTTACCTGGCTTAAAATCTGCTGTGTTACAAAGGGTGCAGTCCAATCAAGACAGCCCTAAACCTCAAAACTTGGAGGAATATGAGCATCCCATGCAGAGTGGGAATAAGAGTGGAGGCCATCTTCACTTCCACCTCCACATTTCTGCTGCGTGGCCCTTTTTACCCATCTGTTTGGGGCAGATCAGAGGCAGATGGAACCAGATAGCAAGGTTCTTTGCTGGCTGTGGCGGGAGGAGGGGGGATTGAGGTTCAATTTCCAGGTCTGAGGTTGGTTCTCAATCTGCATCCTTAAAGCTGGGAATCTGACTGATCTCATATCCCGCCCATTTCCTTCTCAAAATGTCTGAAGGACATAGGATCCCTCCCTGAAAGTATTTCGTTAGCAGGAACATGGTACAGAGCAAAGGGCTCATCTCATTATTATGCAGAAGTCTTTATTCACAATCTTAATACTGCAGAAAGACTGGTATGGGACAAGGCCATACCAATCTATCAGAAACATTTCCCCACCTCCCATGTTGATTGATCAGTGCTGAATGTTACTGAAATCTTATCCACTTTGTGCATCTTGGTTGGTCCTCATACTGTATTGTCTTCCATCTCAATTTAGAGTACAGTGATGCCTCATATTTTGAACATAATTTGTTTCAGGAAGCTGTTTGAACTTGGAATCATTCAAAGTCAAAATCAATTTTTCCCATTAGAAATAATGGAAAGTGAATTAATCAGTTCCCGGACCCCAAACAATAACCATTCCGATAAACAGCAAATATGCCCCCCTGAAACAAATTACATTTGAAGTATGAGGCACCATTGTGTTAGAATTTATGTTATTAATGTTATGCTAGTGCATTTACTGTACTTCAGTGAGGAGTGATTTTATATATATATAACCAAAAAATAAAGCGAAAAAAGCACTGAAAACGCACAAGCATTATGCAAGAGATGTTTCACAAGACTTGGGCGCACAAAAGCTAAGGTTTACACTGCGACTGCATTTTTTTCACTTTATGTGCAGTTTGAGTTCAAACTTCAGAGCAATTTTATCTCAACTTTAACATTTGAACTCTGGATCATTTGAAGTTAGAGTCATTCAAAGTACAAGGCACCACTGTATTTATATCAGTCATTCCCCAAATTTGGATCAAGCCACATCCATTTGACCAGAGAACATCTAGCATGTTGCAAGAAATGAATTGAATAATTCAAGGCTTGTTGAAATGTAGGAATGTGAAACATGAATCCTAGTAGAATACTGAGCAAATTCCCACTACTTTGTTTTCAGGGACAGCATGTTTATTCAGAAAGCCACTTGGATGGCTGGGGAACACAGGGCTTTTTTCTACCTAAGCATGGGTAATGCTGACCAGTCTTCTAGAATTTGACACTATTTTTTGTTCATTATTCTTTCAGGTGTAAAACAAAAAAGCTCACCTGCAGAGTATTTGTTATTTTCCTCCATCAGTTTAACTAGCTTTTTAAAATTAAATTGTTCGTTGTTTAATCTTAAGAACTTGCTATGTAGCAAAATGCTAAATCGCTGCATTTCCTCAACCTGGTGCCTTCCAGATGTGTTGAACTATAGCGCCCAGAATCCCTGACTATTGACCCTGCTGTCTGGGACGAATGGGAATTGTCGTACAAGCCGTCTGGAGGACGCCGAGTTGGCTTCAATCCTAACATTGCTTGGAATAATAGACGCGATACGATTTGTATTGAGCATGCGCATTGTGGGCTGTGCTGCCCTTTCTCGGTGTGGCTTCTGAATATCATTTGAGCATGCGCTTTTGCCAGCGGAACCGTCCGTATGCTGTTTTGGCTTCACGATCGCACTGCGCATACTCCACGTTTGCTTTGCCCACACGCTAGCAACATGGCAGGCGCGCGGCATTTTTAGTCAGGTTACCCGCGTGCAATTGGAAGCCGCTTGTTGGAAGGTAAGTGTGCAGTGCGGATCTCGGAGAAACTCTGTTCGCCCCACTGGCAGAGTCTGCTTTCACACGTCAACCTCCTTATACACAGAACGCAGGTAAAAGGGTAGGGTCCTTCTTTAAAAAAGGCACTGCCCGGCCATCCCCGCCCTTTTTAACAGCGATGTTAAGAGCCCGGTGCAGTCCTGGAGGGCAGAAGGTGTTGAAATAAATTCCCAGGTTACCGAGTAACCCCCCTTGAGCCTTCCGGATCGGGGTAGTGACGGTGGTGGAAAGGGGCAGGAAAGTAAGGAAAGCGGATCTGCTGGGTCAGGCCAAAAGTCTGCTTCGTGCAGAATCCTGTTTCTTCCACCAGTGGGGAGACCGATTCTCCCCCGAAGCCCCCCGAGCAGGACATGAAAGCAACAGCAGCCCTTGTCCGGTCCCCTTCCACATCTGAGGGAGCATCAGTGTATTAGTCTGACTCATAGCCAATGATAGTCTTCTCCTCCTCCGTGAATTTGCCTCGTCCCCTTTTAAAGTCATGCAAGTGCTCACTATAACTTGTGGCTCTGATTTTAATGAAGTGTCACAGGACTCGCATGTCTTCCTTCTGGCCCTGCATCTGTTACTAAGCAATTTCAGAGAGTAAGTTCTAGTATTAACATGAGTGAATTCACCTCTCAGTTTGGCAGGTGAAGTCAGTGCTGGGCTGAAGAGTAAAGGATGAAAAAAAGGTTGGGTAGCACAGCAATAGGATCAGAAAATGTTGGCTATCCTCGACAAAGTTCCTCCCAACCTGCTCTCTTTAAATGTCCCTACATTTTATCTTTTGCTGCTAGTACACTGGAGAGTTTGCAGGGCTTGGGGAGATGTGAAGTTAGGGTCCTGTCACTGTCCCCTACATGGGTGATTGGGGATCTGGTGAGTAATGCGGAAGGGTTCATGCCCCCACCCCTCATTTGCTTTGCTAAAATTGCTCCCCGGAACTTGTAAGGAAAATCTTGAGCTGCACAATTGTATGGCATTGTGATCCATTTGCATAGGGCATGCTGCTGTAGTACCCCTCTGTATTTTCCATGCGTGTATGTATGTGCAGGCACATAGGTTTTGTTGCTTAAAGTCACATTCCATGACATTTAGAAGCCTATCAAGGTGCACCCTGACATTTCTGAAGTGGAAATTTGATAGCACCATTGCAGAAGGGTTTTATATTTAAGCTTTGTACAAGAGGCATCATGAACACCAATAAAACTTTTTTTGTGGTGAGGGATAAAAACACAATAACTACAAACAAGGGAAGATAAAGTTAACAGATGTACAAACACACTGTAATACTCCTTGTTAAGAATGTCATATTGAAACTTTTCTGCCATCACCTCCCTTATCATAATACGTGACTTGTCAGGAAAGGGGTCCCTATCTTCTTGAATGATTTTCCTCGTCTTGGAAACATTGGAGAAACTGTGGAGATTAGTAGTGGAGTCTGTGGGAAGTGTCTTGTTAGGCAGAGGAGAAATGGGCCTGTTTGCTTAGGGTTACAAGTTCTGGAGAACTTATTTACATATTTTGCATATATTCTGTTTACATACATAAAATATACATTTTTATTTTTCACATTGTTGTTGGTCAATGTTAACATTAGTTAACATAATTTTAATTTTAATTAACTTTAATTTTGAAATGTACAAATTTTCCTTTGTAACCTATTTTTTTCTTGAAACTCCACATTTTGGGTAAAGTCATGTGTGCATATTAAATAAAGAGCTGCCCCTCCCCACATGAGATGATGGAGCCAAACCCCTCCTTGTCACGTATAGTTTTTTCCTCCATGTTCAGTTCTTTTGATCTTGTAACAGTGTGATGGGATGTTAGGAACTGACTTTCGACACTGAACTCTTACAGATCTAACAATACATCCATATATTCATATTTGAATATTACAATGTCTGAATATTAAAAATAACACCTGCATCTTGTTTTTAGGGGTACTTTGTTACTTTGATTTCCTCTTAAGGTGAGGAGACACCTCCATTTTCTTCTTTTTCAGGTGTGTGTACTGAGGACAACATGAGAAATCTAATGTTAGTGAGAACACAGGCATGTCAGCCAATCCAATCTCTTGGAACTCCCCAGGGTTTCTCTCTCCGTTCAGACCGGGGGACCTTATTAATCAGCACAGAATATGGAATTGTGGAACTGGATCCTGTCACACAAGCGGTGAGGCATCATATATCAGTTATTGCTTTATGTTCTGAGAATTGTTTGTCTGGCCACTGCTGTGTAAATAACATTGATTGGTACTGGCTACCTTTACTTTTACCCTTGGCATTTTGTAGGGCTACTTAACTGTGAGAGTATTTGGGCATAAGAAACTTGCAATTCGTATGCCTCACAATGACATTCTGTGTATCACAGGCCTGCTTATATCCATGTTATAGTACTTCTTTTCCACTCCACAGAGATAAAGTTTCTTTGAGGTGTTAAAAACAGTTCAGAGTTGATGCTTGGGACATTTCATTTCAAAGGACATAAACATGCAGGCAGCCTTTAGTAAAGTTTTTGTTGAAATTATTAGTTTTTTGCAGGGTTCAAAGTTATCAATTAATATAAGACTTAAAGCAGTGGACTTCAAACTTCAAGTTTGAGGGAAACTTTCCCACTCTGGTTCGTCCACTGAGGAACCAACTTTTTGAGGCTGTGCTATAGAACCTATGCACTTTGCAAAGGATTCTGGGGTACTACTCTGAAGTCCTACAGCTAACGCAAGAGGCCATTTGAGCTTTGCACTTTTCTGTCATGCACCAAAAGTGCCACTGTTTTCCCTTGTGCCTATGAACTGAGAGAAAGGTCAGTGGTGATGAAGCAGCGAGCTTTCACTACATTTTGTCTGGTATTACTGACAGTAAAGACAGACTTCCAAGAAACTTCAGGATTCTTGAGAACATAGTTTGAAAATCACTGCATTAGTTTTACATTTTTTTCCTTTGGATGCCTAATTATTGACCCAGTTCTGATGTCTCTTATGTGGCAAAGCAACTAGAGAGCATTCACTCCTGCTGGCCTTCTCTGGCAAAATCCTAATAAAAGGACAAACTTTTAAATCAGTCAATTCCAAATATGACAGACAATGGTGTGGTGTTTGAAGGGGTTTCCAACATGGCACCCAGATAACTTTTAACTTTTTATGTTATTACTTTCCATTTATTATATACAGACATAAGTAGATTGTATATATCTGTAGCAAGGGGATCATATGAAATGCATGCAGCTTTCCAGCAGTTGTACATAAGCATCAACAGAAGTAGACCAAATTCTGAAGTAAGTATCTGTTTGAAGGATTGGATTGTAAGGTCTTCAGTCCATTGCATTATAGGAAGTGAGTACAGTATTTATGTTTCTAGTCTTGTAATTTCAGCCTTTTAGCTGTCAAAAGGACATGGAGAATCAATTTATATCTACCATTTGTTCATTTCCATGAAGCAGGTAAATAATTTAAGAATTGTGTACATCAATGAATTTTAAAGACCTTTCAAGCAGAAAATTTATCTGTGTACTAACCTCCTCCCAAAAAGAAACAACTATGGAACATGACCAAAATATATGTATAAAAGAAGGCTTAGCTATATTGCACTGTCAGCAATCAGCTGAATTAGACAATCTCTTGTTAAGGAGATATTGCAGAGTACAATAGACATGCAACAAAAATTTTTGCTGAATAAGACACAGCCTAAGATTCATCAACATGCCCAAAGTGGGTGCCAACGTGGTGATGTACCAGTGAGGTACCTGGAGGTGGTACCTACAGCAATGTCTCAAATTCCCAAATGTTTCTACAGGTCCAAAAATAAAAATAAAAATTGGAGACCCCTGATCGAAATATTACCAATCCACATGTAAAGAGATTATTCTCTATGCATCTGCCCAATGAAGAAGTGTGCTTTATTTCATTTAAATACTCTGAAGCCAGAACACTTTACAGCATAGAAATGTGTGGACCTGTTTGGAGTAGCAGCTATAAATAGGTGTCTTTTAATCCGCTTACTGGTGCCAGTCTTTGCTTCAACTCCTGTGATAGAATCAATTTGCAGCACAGGAGTGGGCAACTGTTTGATAGCCCCTTCTGTTTTGTTCCTGTGTTGAAGGTTGCAAATGAAGTTGTTTTGACAGTGGAAGGTTTCCTACCGGAAGATGGAAGTGGGTGCATTGTTGGCATTGAGGACCTTCCAGATCAAGAGTCTGTCTGTGTGGCCACGGCAGCTGGAGATGTCATACTGTGCAATCTGATCACAAATCAGGTATGGCGGAATGGCAGGTCCGTCCATGCAACCTCCAGCTGTGCCAGTGTAAGGCACAGTGCAGATGTTCTTGCCTTGAACTCAATCCGAGAGAGCCAGCGTGGTGCAGTGGCTAAGAGCGTGGGACTGGGGCTCGGGATCTGGGTTCTAGTCCCCACTCAGCCATGGAGCCAGCTTTGACCAGTCACGGTCTCTCAGCCCAACTTACCTCACAGGGTTGTTGTTTTGGGGATGATTGAGCGTATCAGGAGGAAAATGATGTTATAAGAAGTTTGAGTTTGTTATAAGAATAAAGACAGGATATAAAGCTAATTAATTAATTACATAATCCTATGTGCATTTACACAGGAAAGAGTCCTACAACTTCCACTGTGCTCCAGCCAGTGGGAGGCCACAAGCAATGACAGGATCCCTTGTCACTTTAAAAAATATTGAAAAGAAAATTGTACTGGTCTGAGTTGCCTTGGCTTCAGCACAGTTAAAGACCTCAAGGGAGGCTCATGTGCAGAACCGTAGAAATGTCCGTGGGTTTTATGGCAGGATGGACTGGAGCAGGATCCTCACTGGCCTGTCAGACAGATGCCTGATCAGTTATACAATGCTCGCATTGAGCCAGCTGATAAGGAATGCATCATCTGCTTAATTTCTCTGTGTCAGGCTACTGGTAAAGGCAGAGGCGTAGCATGGCCTGAAGAATCACTTTCTCCAGTATCACCCGCCCCAGGAAGGCTTGGCTTTTGGTGCCCTGCAGGAATGTGATTTATGGGGCTACCACACTGAGCAGAGTCTTCTTGGTGGTGACACAGCAAGTGTGATTTCCTTCCAGTGGAGATTTGTGTGTCCCATGCTTCAGGCATTCACAAGCTGATCAAAGAAGCATTTGTTTGTACAGGCTTTAGGAGGTATAGGCAAGTGTTTTTCCGGTGTAAGGCTTTTGCAGTGTTGTAGTGATTATCTTATTGTCTTTCATTGCCTATTTGTATTGTAGAGTTATGATTTTAAGAATGTTCATTTTTTTATATATGGGTTGTTAGCCACCCTGGGCTCTTTGCAAGGAAAGGTGTGATATAAATGCAAATAAATAAAATATAGTCTTTATCCTTTTGCAGCTGGAGTGTGTTGGGAGTGTGGACAGTGGACTAACCCTGATGAGCTGGAGTCCTGACCAAGAGCTTGTGCTCCTTGCTACAGGTGCACTGCAAACTTTAAAATCTAGTATTGTCATTCTCACCCTTTTAGAGCAGGCATGGCACTGTTTCATTACAGAACATGGTTTGCAAAGCAGTTTTGGGAATATGTGGTTTCTCCCTCCGCGCCTAGTGTGAATATTCTTCCATCCCTTTGCTTCCTTTCTTTGCCTTAAACATGGGTTAATGTTTCTGCATGCACCAATGTGCAACCCCAAGCTCAGCAAATTCATCATTTGCTTAAGGAGAGGTTGTTTTGGCCAGCAAAGAATCTGTCTTTCTCCTGTATAGCAGTCAGTGAGTTTTACATGTCTGCATATGGTGATGGGATCTCCTGACAGGACTTGGATTCTGTGGATGTGCTGATTACCCCACTGACAAAAGTCTCTATGAATGAGTTGATGGATATGGTCTCAAGGTTACCTGAAGGAGTGTCTCCTTCCATACTTGCCTGCCCGCCCCTTAAGATCTGGGGCAGAGGCCCTTCTCCAGGTGTCCTCCCTGAAGGAGATTAGGAGGGTGACTACCAGGAGAAGGGCCTTCTCTGCAGTAGCACCCCAATTATGGAATCCCTCCTCAAAGAGGGTTGCCTGGCACTGTCACTTTTTTCAGCGCCAAGCTAAAACCTTTTTATTTTCCCATTGTTTTAAGATCTGATTGTTTTACTTGGGGTTTTATTCTCAGTTGGAATTTTTTAGGATGCTGTGTTTTATTTTATATTATTTTATTGTTAAACCATCCCGAGACCTTGATAAGGGATGGTCTAGAAAAGTTATAAACAAATAAATACGTAAGTGTGGTGTGGAGGTCCTCAAGGCTGGTGCCTCGGGGACTTAAATATTCAGGTCAAGGTTGGCTTGACGGGGTAGCTCAGAATTTCATCAGCTTCATTAGTCAGCCCCTTTCAGTTAATCTCCGGCCAAATGCACACAGCAGGGCATAAGTAGGTTTGGGTTTTGGCAACAGATATATACAATACTGATATGTGTATTGGGACCCAGTAATGTCCAGTAATTGGCATGGACCGAGCATTACTTTATCATTTTTCATCTTCCTGCTCCCTAGAACTGCCGCAGGGGTGATAGGCAGGATTTGGTGCTTCATCCCAGGGAGCTGATGAATCTGCACAGTGTTCTGAGGTTTCTTGGGAGTTTTTTGTAGGCTTCGCTGGTGTTCCTGTCAAATCCCTGGTCTCTGCTTAGAATGAGGGAATGACTCAAGTCCTCAGTACAATCACTCCGAAACTACCCCTGCCTGGTCTTAGGTACCCTGCTCTTCAGGGTAGCTGAGGACAGTGAAGTGACTGAGTCAGTGACTAGTGTGCAAGTAGCGAAAGACTTGGGGCAAGTATGACCAAGCACTGTTAAGAATCCATCTTAAATCTTATTCTGTACTCAGGATGTTGACTTAGAGTTCATACTTCTCCCCCAACATTACATCTGTTCAGTGTTGTCCAGCAGAGCTTCTTTGGGTGGGGAAGGGCCTTGGAGTGACCCCAAAAAGCAATGATTTGAGTCCTCAAAAGGCCACTGGAATCAGTCTTTCGGATGCTCTGCAGATATAGTCACTCGGCTCTGCCAATCTGTGCTCTCATTCCAACAGAGTTGGAGCTAGGTAGGACCAGAATGCCACCTACTCATGCTATCATGGATACTTTTCAGCCTGTACAGCTGATTTTCTTCTCTAGATCTATCTGGTGTTATTTTCAGAGTTGTCCTGATCACCAAGGCATAGGGGCTGGAATTCTGTGTCAAGATGAATATGCTAAATTGGTTAAATCATCTTAGCTGATCTAAGAAGTCTTCATCTGACGCTCTGTTGATGTGTTTGCACTGTGACAGGTGAACAGACTCTTATTCTGATGACAAGAGACTTTGAACCACTTATGGAAAAACGGATCCACCAAGATGACTTTGGTGAAGGTGAGTTGGTGCTGCAGAAACTGGCTGGTCAGAAAATAAATCTGGATGCTCAGAAAATAAATTGTAAGGGAACTGAATGAAGACTGAAAGTCCTGTACCACAGAAATAGATTTAATTGGTCGGCGTGGTTACGGTAGCACTAGCGTGGTGATCTACTTTCAGATATTGAATACTGGAGAGTGTTGGCCTGGAACTTCGGAGATTCAGGTTCTAGTTTCCATTCAGCCATGAACCTCACAGGGTAACTTTGGGCCAGGCACTGAAGTGCAGCCGAACCTACCTCACAGGGTTGAGGAGCAGCATGTAAGCCGCCCTGGGCTCTTTGCTAGAAGGAAAATGGGGTATAGATGAGGACGACGATTATGAATAATAAGGATACAAGGGTTGTGTGCATAGTTAATTTAAAGTGAGCAAGAGTTTAGATGTATGTGTTTTGTATGTATTTTGTATAAGAGCAGGCTTGCTATTGTTGCCACTTTGGGCTGGAAAGTACAGAGCATAGAAGGACATTGTCACTCAGAAGACCAGTATGGCACAGTGGAGAGAGTTTTACCTTGTCTATTTTATATTGCAAGATGCCCTGAGGCCTTTTTTATTTTGGACAAACGTAAATAAAAATCAACAGAGTGTTGGATCAGGACTGAGAAGAGTTTGGTTCAAGCCTCCCTATATGGCAATGAACTTCGCTGTGTAATCTTCCTATTTATCTTTTATTTATTTAAAACTTTTATATACTGTCCTTCGCTAAGTCCCAGGATGGTAATACAATAAAATGCAATAAAAGTACAGCATCAGACATCAAATTACAGCAAATAAAAACACATCTTTAAAACAACAGCAACATTTAAAATAACAGGAAAATAAAAACGTTTTGGCCTGGCGCTGAACTGAAAAAAGTGTTGGCATCAGGCACACTTCTCTAGGGATAATTTAAATTATCACACTGGGTGATTGTGAAAATAAACTGGAGAGAGAGATTAAAAAAAACCTGCCCTGAGTTTTGTGGTCATTGGATAGGCTACATCTGGCCTACCACCACGCTGGCTGCTTCTCTGCTCACCTCTGCCCTCCAGACTAACTGGTGTGTAGCCTCACAGCACGAGTGCAGGCTTTAAAAATGGTGGCAGAACGTGTGTGCGTCCGTGTCTGTGTGGCAGGGGAATTCTGGGAGCTGGGAAGCAAGAGGGCTGCTTCCCCCGCTAAAACAACGTCTGCACACAAGTGTGTCTATATTCCTCTATTGCCCCACGTTTTCATGCAGTTTTTTGTTCTTTCTATGTTTTATGCTGTTTCTGTTTTCTGCCTGGATGTGGAACATTATATAAAAGTTTATAAACAAATAGAAGTATCTCTCTGCCTAAAGTGGTGATTGGGAAGGGTGCATTCCCCCCACCCCCCAGATTTTGATGAATTGTAACTGCTATTAACCATGGCCAGTGTAAAGCATGGTGAGGGATGATGGGAATTGTAGTCTATCAGCATGTTCCTGCATCTAGTTTAGAAACATGCAAGCTACCCAAAAACCTGAAAGGTTACTGCTGGCAATGGGCTAAAATCTTTTCAGTGGACTATTGATCAACCTTTTAAATTGAATCCAAAAGTGTGTACATTATTAAGTCCTTGACAAACGGCAGATTTTCAAATGGGATTGGCAGAATTCTTCCCATACAGTCCTGATGAAATGCTTTATTAACTGGTTTCAGGGAAAATGGGGAATAACCTTAACTGCAGTAAACATTATTTAGAGGTATCAGGGAATGATCAGGGAACACCTAATGCAGCGATAATGCAGAGAAGCATGGGTGGATCTGACCATTCTCTTCAATAAAAGATCACTAGTGAGGAACCCAGTGTAAGAGCAAAACATGAATGTAATATTTCTTTTAAAAATCACTTCTTGCTTGCTTGGGAACAACAAGGTCTTCTACTGGTCCCATTTATGGCTAGGAAATGCAGGACATCCTGTGAGATGCATGGGTAATAATGAGCTTGTAAAGCTTGCAAAAGACTTTGAGAACCAGGGAGTTGCATTAGAGAAGTGGGGGAAATAGCTATTTTTGTCAACTTGCTAATTTTCCAGTTCTCAAATGTTACATTTATCTCATTTCTAGGGAAGTTCATTACTGTTGGCTGGGGTAAAAAGGAAACACAGTTCCATGGATCAGAAGGCAAGCAGGCAGCTCACACGAAGCCAAAGGTAATGCATTCTTTTCTTATAATCAGAAGATCGGTTGTGTGCAAAAAAAAGTATTAAAAGTATGCAGTTGCCAGATGATAGGTATAAAGAAGAGGGGCCCTCTCTGTATACACAAACAACCCATTCATTTTAAAATCCACGCAATAAACAAGCTTGTAGAACTGTTGTAGCAGTTAGAGCAGCGGAGGGAGGAGGTTCAGCCTTTGCCCACCCCCAACCATGGAGCTCACTTCAGGACAACACAGTCACCCAGCTCACATCTGTGTCTAACATTAAGCCAGGATTTAGCATTATGTGCACAGCCGCCTCCAACCCTGAATGAAGCCTCAGGCATATGTGATCCCTGTTTTCCTCTCCTCCCAAACAACCAGGAGGAGGAATAACCTATGACATGTTTCCAATTTTTGACTTGTCGTTTTGTATGTACCAAAATCTTGGTTTAAAACAAACTCTAGCCAGTTGCTAAATGAGCCAACAACTAACCCTGGTTTGTTTGCTAGATTGTTTCACAAAGTTGAGTTGATTTTAAACCAGGATTCCTAGCATGTATGCAGTGATAAGCCAATGACTGGGAAAGGTGGAAAGGCAGGAGAAAGGATAGTGTGAACCTGAGGGTTTGCTCATGCTTACATTGGCTGATGCACATACTGTTAAGTTTTGATGTAGCATTATAGATAGACTGGGCTACATATGCTCCCTTAGCCTAGCCTACCTCGCAGGCTTGTTGTGAGGATAAAATGCAAAGCGGGGAACCATGTATACCACCCTGAATTCCTTAAAGGAAAGCAAGATACAACTATCAGTCTGCTCTACTTTCTCAAAATCACCTCAGCAAATTTGGGTAGAGCCATTCTGCCAAAAGCCCCTTTGCAGCCCCTTCCATTGTCCCACTACAGTGAACTTCCAGCTAGTCCTCTTTCCAGACCTGCCACTCTTCACAGACCGGATGAATTTTTAGCAAGGTTCGGGTGGAACTGGGGCAACAATTGGCATTTTTGGGGTGTGAATTTGGCTCTGGAGTCAACCATTGCTGGTCCCTTATTTAAACATGAAAACATAAATCAATAAATAATAAATGCCTTTAAATTCCTGTTGTCGTTTTAATAAAACCACTTTATAAATTCTGAAACCTGAGAGAACCATGGATTAATACTTGTTTACTTCAAAGGTATTTTATTAAACTCATAAGAAAAAAACAAATTCCTGCAAAGAGGACAAAATACAAATAGACAATAATATTTGAATTCATGAACTAATTTTATTGTTTAATGGTTATTTCTTCGTCTTCTTTTCCTTGCTATTATTTCTAATACAATTCTTAAAATAATGCCATGTACTGACAAGAGTCACATGTCCTGCTGTTTACCGGTGCTTTAGATAGTGTAAAATTTTAAAATGTGAAATAAGAACACTTCATTATTAATGTTAATCTAAAGACAAAACATTTCCTTTGATGTAGTCCATAGTTCTTGGGGAGAAAGATAAAAAAGTGGACTGCATTGGATACCAAACATTTCCTAATGCCTAACTAGAGTGCTGTAAGAAATTTACATTAATGAAGTTATAGCTGTAGAAGCTGTTACCAACTGCCCGGTCTTGAAACAACAACCAGGCTGGAGTCCAAGAGGACTCTATGCAGAATCTTACAATAAGCCATAATCTTACATTTAAGCCAAAATGTCAGGGATCAGCAATTGGCAACATCTGGGCAGGTTTCTACTCCTGGAAGACTGTGCCATGTAGCACACAGTGGCACGAGCACCTTAATTTTTTAGCCATCTTCTTTCTGGAAAGTGAGGGGAGAGGGAAGTAGGTGGAAAAGTACATGTGATTGCAGGGCTAATGGCCAACCATCCCCTCCTGGATCCAGATTAATAGGAAGATAATATTATTTCTCCCAGGAAGCGTTGCCTGTTCTGACATGGGATGACCATCGACCTCGGATCACTTGGAGAGGAGATGGACAGTATTTTGCAGTGAGCGCTGTTTGCCCAGAGACAGGTTGGTATGAAATGAAGACAGTGAAATGCTGTTTGCTAACATTCTTGAATTGATCAAGGGGAAGGGATGGAAATCATGGTGGCCCAAGCTTTACCTTGCAAGCTATATTTTCCCCTGTCTGTGCTCATGCAAATTTATTCCCATGAGATGGAACCCTCACAAGGGGATGTGGATAGGTGTTTTTGTTTTGGCGTGCAATTAAGAAAAAGCAAAAGCTATCTCTACTGCATGCATGGTGGTGGTCAGGGCACCCCAGTGGTATTCCTGAAGGTATCCCTTTCCTTTCTCCCCTATATGTGAGCAGCTGGGAAATACATCAGAGTTGGGGCAAAGCATATCACCATCCTGACACTGTGTTCATGAGTGCAGGGAACAAAAACATATATGGTCCACAAATACAATCCATGGGGTCCCTGTCCACACATGTGTATATATACATGTACATACACACTGCTGCTATAAGAGGCTTTTTGGTATTTTTAATCTAAAGAGAGAAAGAGAAAGTTTCACCGGGTAGACTATGAACAATGAGAGTACAGTTACTCAGAAAGAGTACTGTTCTGTACTGATCTGGGAACGTTCTTTGGAAGGCTTTCAGGGTTAAACATTGCCTGCAAATCCTGAAGCCTTTCTGAGCCTTGTTTTCTTTTTCCCTATGCCTCCTCCCCCCTTTTCAAAATATGCAGGGGCTCGGAAAGTGAGAGTGTGGAGCAGAGAACTTGTCCTGCAGGCTACAAGTGAGCCAGTTCCAGGACTAGGACAAGCCCTGGCCTGGAAGTGAGTAAAGAGCCGCTGTTTGTGTGTGAGGAGTTTGCTCATCATTTCTATATTCCCATCATGGCCTCACCAGCCTGGTATCTTAGGGGTGGTGACTTCAGCATGAGGCTCAGTCCGTGAACTCTCAGGTACAGAAGTTGTGCACAGCCACCTTCTCCAATCTGGTGTCTTCTGAATATGTTGGGCTGCAACTTTTTTCCTGTCTGGGAGTGATAGCAGTTTCAGTTCAGCACATCTGAAGGGTTCCAGATTGGCAAAGGGTGCTGTACACTGTGTTGTGAAGAGGGGTAGAGTACCCTGGGTCCTGTTCAATGTCGTTATATCCAAACAGGCCATACAAAACAGACAGCTCTAAACATAGGCTGTTATTCAGTACAGTGGTACCTTGGCTCATGAACTTAATCCATTCCAGGACTCTGGTCATGACCCAAATTGGTCGTGAGCCAAGTCAAATTTCCCCATGTAAATAAGGTTAATCTGTTCTGTAACAATTTTTTTTTAATCACAAAAAGTTGATGCAAAGTGACAAAGAACAGCAAAGATCGCGGCCACCTCCTCCTCCACCTGAGCACGAGCGTGAGCGCGATCGTGCCCATCATCCCTGCGCGAGCACAACCGCGATCACTGCCATAGACAGGTGTGATTGTGGGCACAGTCAGGGGGGAGGTGGGCACGATCGTGGGCGCGCTGGGTGGGGAGATGGGTGCGATGGCGATCATCACCCAATGTGTAGTTCGCGACCTGACGCAAATTTTTTCAGAAATTTCTGTTTGCGACTTGATTTGGTCGTAAACTGAGGCATTCATGAGCTGAGATCCCACTGTAGAAGGTTCTTGTTGCAGCATCAGTTGTGGAATCATGTGCTGTTACATGTGAACCCTGCACTATGGTTTAACCATAGTTAACAAACAACCCAGAGTTTGCAACCCAACAACAAACAATGGATTTTCTTCCAAGGTTGTTTGAGGTTAACAGCTCATAGTTAAATCATAGTGCAGGATTCGCACAAATGCAAACAGGGCCTTACAAATCAGAATAGCCAGAGTATAGGTTGAGAATGTCATTGACTTGTGGGATGTTTCTGAACTGTGGATTATTAGAGTATTCTCTGTACCCACAACTGAACAACTCTTCAGTCCATGGTTTGAGTTGTCATTTCATGTGAACCAGGCCTATGACAGATAAGTATGAATTGTGGATCCTCTTATTTCCTGACCAAGCTAGGGGCTGTGAAGGAAAGGAAAATTTGATTCTCAGTGGCTGCTGATTGGGCAAAGTAACTGGGTCATCCCTGGAATATGTGGGTCTTCACTCCTCTCACCCTCTCGCCCTTCATCTCTCCTAGTGAACAAAAAGTGTGATTTGGGAATTATTCCCTGAAACATTGCTGCCCTAAAATATTCTTTCTTTCTTGTACTTGAGGCCCTCTGGAAGTTTGATTGCATCTACACAAGATAAAGCCAACAAACATGACATTGTGTTCTTTGAAAAAAATGGACTCCTTCATGGTGAATTTACACTTCCTTTTGAGAAAGGCCAAAACAAGGTAATTTCCTTTCTTGGAAAGTCTGTTAACATAATCATTGTTACTCTGCACACTATATCCTCATGTGTTTCTAAAGCAATTTGCCCGTAATTGGAGGAACCCAAACACGCAGGCTTACACTGTGAGGTATTGTGAAGGAGATTGTAGCTGGTGGGATAATAAGCATTCTGTTGGAAAATGTTGTGGTTAATGCAACAGCCGGATCTACACTTTAGGTAAATGAGCTGCTCTGGAATTCGGATTCTACTATATTGGCTGTATGGCTGGAAGAACTGAAAAGTGAGAACAACGCTGAACCACAGATGTATGGTAAGAACACTGAGTCATTATCTCTTAGGGTTTCAGAGCGGCCTACAGCTAGCTGCGGCCTCCACCAAAAAGCCCTGGTTTGTACATTCCTGGCCTCAGGCCTTTGCATGCCCCCTTCTCTTGGAAGGAGGCCTTGCATAAACTGCACATATAGCAATGTGTGTGGTGTCTGCAGCTGCAATACCTTTTTGGCTTTTCTTCATGCAGGGAGGGGAAAGAGAATTAGAGGTAAGGACCAAGTCTGGCATCTTCCCCATTTGCCCAACAAATTAGTGATCTAGGCTTGCTGCTTAATTTCCCGTCAGCCAGCCTTCAGGCAAAGGATGATGTTGAATGAAAAGGTGGGAGGAGCAGGCTGTTCTGCTGCTACTGGTGCCCAGGAAATGCTTGTTTGGCAAGCTGGTTGGGTGCCAAAACACCAGGGCTGGAATTTCTTAAAACCTTGAAGGATAGGAAGATTCAGAAGTCAGGTCTCTGCTTCCCTAGTTGGGAGCCCCAGGTGCAATGTCCTGTCCCAATCCTGTAACCATGGCCTGTTCTGCGTACAGTTCAACTGTGGACAACAGGGAACTATCACTGGTACCTGAAGCAAAGCCTGCATTTTGGTGGCTCAGAAGGAAGCCAAGCTCTCGTGGCCCTGGCATGGGATCAGCAGCACCCCTGTCGACTTCACCTCCTTGGACAGCACTGGCTTTATCTCTGCTATGACTGGCACTGGAGCACCGACCGCAGCGCTGGCGAAGGGGCAGATGGCACGGCAAGCGTGGCAGTTATTGATGGAGGTATGTTTCCAGTGAGCTGGAGTTTTCAAAGGCAGACAGTGCATGTGGGAAAAGGCCACACGCTGGGATTTGGCCACCTGCTAGTAAATTTTCAATATGTATGTATGTATGTATGTATGTATGTATTCCTTTGCTCCTCACGCACAAACACACCTGTGCTGCACACCTGTACTGTGCTTGCCACAAAAATAATACAAATATGATTGCATGGAAAGGCTCCAGGTTTACCTTGATTCCTGGAAGCATCCCGCTGGCTCCTGCAGAAATAAGGATGCTGGTTCAGGTGGACTTTGGCTTGGTCCACCTAGGCAATTCTTGCATTCTTATTGTGTGAAAATGTGACACTCTCAGATAACCACGGCAGCAGGATTGCATTTATATCCTGTCTTTTTTCTCTTGAGAGGAACCCAAAGTGGCTCGCAGGGCTCCATTTTTTTATCCTCCCAACAGCAACTCTGTGGTGTAGGTAAGGCTAAGTATTTCAAGAAAGTTTCTAGTCCATATGACCACAACTGTGCAGTTCACCAGATAATCTCTGACGCTTGGTCAGGTCTCTGACAGCAGCAGCATACTCCTAGCTCCATGATCCTCCACATGGACAATGGGAGCATAATAAATTATGCAAATTAAGCTGGTATAAAGATATTTGCATGATTTAGACAGAGTTTGGAATTTTCTTTGTGCATTATATATTTTATGAAATTGAAGAGTATACTTAGCCCTGTTTAAGAACTTGCCTATAAGTGTTGCTTTGAAGGAACTCATCAATCCTTTAAAGAAACCTCATCTAAATGAATAATACAGCCACAGAGTTACTAACAACCTATTTTTCTTCCTCTTCCTGTTGTGTTGATGGTGGGTGGGTTCTACTGACACAGAAACATAAGATATTACCCTGTGATTTCAACCATTCTCACAACAACCCTGTAAGGTAGGTTGAGGTTGTTAGTGCTATGTTGCCAACAGGCAGCTGAGTCTTTCTTAAGGCCACCTCGTGAGTTCACAGCAGAGGTGAGATTTGGCCTCTGATTGTCCCTGCTCAGCCTCTTAAGTCAAATGATTATTTTGTCCTTGATGTACGTTGGCAGCTGAACACATGAACAAACCAGCTGAAAAACTAAATTAGCTTTCCATGTGAAAGTTTTCTCTCTAAGGGATGCAGGTTTGAACCTGGCCTTAGCATGGTGCTACAGCCAATCCCACCTGAGCGGAGTGGAAGTGAGAAACTGAACAAACGTCCCCCAGATCTGCCAAGTACCGTTCCTCTGTCTGAAATCCACACAGCTGCTCCTTATCTTCTGACTCTTGTTCGATTTTTAAGAAAGTCAACAATGGTACTGAAGGAAGTACCATTCAGGGCTGAAGGAAGAGCCCAAGGATTGTGTGTCCACCTCTGTATCTCAGTTTCCGCACAGATGCACATTTGGTTGATTTTTCTCTCTCTTCCTGTTTGAAAGACAAGGTGCTACTGACCTCCTTCCGGCATGCCGTGGTCCCCCCACCTCTTTGTACATACCAGCTCCAGCTTCCCTGTGCTGTCAATCAAGTTGCCTTCTCTGCAGAGCCTTCTAGGTGTGGGGATCTTGCTGTCCTGGATGCTAGGAATTGGCTGCACATTTACAGATCTGGTAGGTAGTCTGAATGTGGCTTCAGTCCTGCATTTTATGAGTAACAACAGGAACAGCGGTTTTCAGATTAGTTTTTATTTGAACCCACAAGTGCATCCATATTTTTGAAAGCTGGGTCTTTGCATGGGGAATTCTGCTGGAGAGAGCTCTGGTTTTCTGATTATGACTCTTATTAGATAAGGAAACAAATCTGGCTTGTAAGAGCAAAGGTTTGGTAGCTGCATTAAGGATCCCCAGTTACTCTTTTTGGAAACTGAACTCAGGCTGCCATTTTCTAGTTTTCTTGCTTCAAGAAAGACTTTCCTGCATCGATTCATCTGCAACTTTACATGCAGAGGCTGCAGGGGTCTGTTCCCTGTTTCATTGTTAGCTCATAATTAAAACACCCTGGGATGGAGATGACATTGTGGCTTGTGACATATTCTTTTTTCTGCCCTCTAACAGATGGCCATACGGATACAGACTCCACAGTTAAAATCGGTGCAGCTGAAGGAAGCAAAGTTTTAGCTGTGGTCCCTCGGCTGGAAAAGTCATACAGGTACCCGTGGCTAAACTTAGAGTGGAATGCACTTCTGGAGGGAACTGAATTCAGTGTTCAATGTCAGACGGAGGCTAGAGGCTGGATTGGCTAGAGGCTGGATTTTGTGTATTCTATTACTCTAGGTACCATTTAGGGAAGACAGAGTAAGAGTTGGGGTGTGTGGTGATAGTTAGAAACTATTGAGGGCGTTAATCTGAGTCACATACCTCAGGTAAGCTTTTGAAGAGTCCCTCTGGTTGTTGTGTTCACCAAGTAAATTGTCCGGACCGGTTACCCCTGACCAGTATGTAATTCTTCCAGAGATTACTGAGAGTTGCTCTCTCCCTGGTTTGTCTAGGTATTATAGAGGGGTGCCCTGTCTCTTACACAGTATGGTCTGCTCAGATAGAATCGTCCAATTCAGAGAAAGAGTTGGAGGGGCAGAGGCAGGCAGGTGACTGGGCAGTGTCAAGGTTCTCTAGAGAAGATTCGCAGGCAGACGGTGAGAACCAGCCTGCCTTGGAAAGGGAAGGAGGCTTTTCAGAACTGGAACGGGAGAGGATGTACCTTGACCCAGGAGAAGCAAGGTGAAAACAGGAGAAGCAAGCAGTCTGTGAAGGCTGGCATTCCCACCATCTTGCCCACAAGCAGCAGGAGCTATCCTGAAGGTAGAGGATAGCTTTGCTGAAAGGGAGGGAAGGAGGGGAAGTTTGAATTGGGATTCCCCTCTTTGCATGGGCAGATACTTCTCTCATCTCTTAGAGAATGCTGCTCTGATTTATATTGTTCTGTATCCAGTGAAGTTCCAAACAAAGGACTGCACTTCTAAGGTTTCATTCTCAGTCTGTGGAAAGAGAGGAAAAAGGGAAATGTTCTGCTGTCACTTAGTATATTTTAGAAAGCTGTTGAGCTGCATGGAGGCAGGGGTAGTTTACCTACCTGACTGATATACTCTGCAAGCAATGCAGAATCTCAGGCTTGGACCCAAATCCAGCCTCCAGGGATCCCCAGTGGCTGTCCCCCTTTCTCCATGCCCCTGTCCCCCAACTACCAATCTTTTGGTGCTTTCTTGGAATTCATCCAATTTCCCCCCCTTTTAAAAAGCGTAAATGCCTCTCCTAAAATAATGCTAAACTATGCTGACATTTCCAATATTTGGGGGGCTTTTGGCTTTTGCCTTCAAGCGCAGCCCCTCTTGCCTTGAACCTTGCCAAACCCCAGAAAATGGCCCTGATGAAATCCTGGCCTCAGACTAGAGGGATTATGCTAGGTAAATAATCTGTGTTTTTGGCCACTGTCGCAGGATTGACTTAAGCGATGAAAAAGAAGAGAGGAATCCATTGTGGCTTCGCCTTGTCACATGGTTGGAAGAGGACCTGTTCCTGGGTGCTAGCCAGGGCCACCTCCCAGCTCACACTGTCCTTCACCATCTGAAGCTGTCCCCATCAGCAGAAGGAGGACATGTTGATATCAGGTACTAGACAGGTCTTTTGGCTTTAGTGTTCATCACAAAACACAAAAGTGTGCTTGTGTTTGTGTGTGTTTCTGGAATCCCAGGGCAAATTTCTGTCTAAATGCCCCTCTGGAATTGGCCAGCTGATCCCTTGCAGCCGCTCTTGCAGTGTCCATGCTGGTGAACATGGAAAGCCAGTTCTTCCAGACCTGCTTGTTCTCACAAGAGCCTGTCTGCCTGTGACTAATGTGTGGAAATATCAACATTGCAGAAGAGCAGCCAGTTAAGATGCACTACTAATGGCACTAGGGAACGCCGACAATGATTCCTTGGGAGATTATTCATCTTGCTCGGCACCTTGGTATTGCTGATGTGCAAAGGGCATGGCCCTGGTGTAAGTTATGGATGTGTGGGATATAATGTGCTCAGTGCAGACTGCATGGGAAGTCAAGTACAGGATTGGAGCCCAATCTGTAAGCTGATGTTCATCTCTGCCTAATAAAATGTTTGGTGTAACTTAGAAGCCTGCACACACACCTCTCAAACTGACAGAACTTGATCCAGCTTAGTAAATGCTCCGTCTGGCCTGTGTTACAGAGTCTCAGTTTCTGAGAATGTCAAGTGTTGCCACTCAAATGTTTACCAAACTTCATTTTTTGCCATGGTGCTTAGATGCCTAAGTGGTTTTATTGTATTGTTTTATTCATTCCCCATATTTGTATCCCTTTGATCTTCCCAGAAGCTCTGGCCAGCGCTCCCATTTTATCCTGTAAAACAGGTTGGGCTAAAATCCAGGAGCTTGCTCACAACTGCCCTGTGATGCTCATAGCTGAATTGAGGGTCTGTATCCAAATCCTCCCCAGCCAAGCCGAACACACTTTTCCCTTTGGGCGCCTTTCTCTGCTTGGCATCATCCAGATGTGTTGGACTACAATGCCCAGCCAATGGGATTAGTGGTTGTGTATGTGAAAAGTAGTAGTTGGACGCCTCTGGAGGGCACCAGGTTGGTGAAGGCTGTACTATATCATACTGTTCTCTGGCTGGGTACCCAGAAGCTTGTATGCATCGGATCGATTTTAACCATCTAGTAGTGCTTAATAATGCGACTCAGTGGGGCTTCTGGGTGGATGTTGTATAACCATGATTTTTAGCAAGAGTTATACAGCTTTAATAGTTGGATTCTTGCCTTGTAAGATTCACTTTAGAAGACAGTCCAGATTCCATTTTGGGCTTCAGGTGCCTACATTTTCCCTCTGCAATAATTGTCTCAAAAATGACTGAAGACTTTTAATGTATTAGGCTTTTAATCCATTTTAATCTGCCGTTTTACCAAGGTTTCTCTTTCCAGATTCATTGCAGGAATAAGATTGGGTCCATTACCATTTTTTCCCTCCCCCAGCATTTTTTTCTTTGCTTTTCTATATGTTCCATTAGGCAACCACAAGGTGGTACAATGGGATAGCAGAACTGCAAAAATACGTGACCATTTTGCCGTGTTTTATAGTGGGGTAGCCCTTTAATAGCTCATTATCCTCTTAAAAAAATAGAAATGTTTAGAAAGCAAGGAGGGGCATCATGTAGAGCACCTACAAAGAGGAATCATGATAGTGCAATGAATGAATGCTTTGTGTAGAGAAGCCCTGAGTGCAAGTTGAACATAGACGGCATGATCAACTGTTTCTCTTTTGTGCATTTTCTCATAGCTCACCTGTGATGGTGGAGGGAGATGTCATTAGCCTGAGCTGCAACCCAAAGACCAAATCAGTGGCTCTGCAACTTTCTGATGGTCGTATAATGAAGTATCTCTGGGGTATGAATGATCACTGATATTCACATCAGTTGGCTGGGCTTTTGACATTGGGAAGTTTAGTCCAGGTGTCTACAGATAAAAAGACCTCTACAGCATGACTGGAAAAGAACCAGGCCTGGGACCTCTGCGAGATGCTGCCAGCCAAAGCAAGCAATACCAAGCTAGATGGACCAGTGATCAGCCTTGGTGCAAGCAGCTTTCTATGTTCAAATGTCCTGAGAACCCATGAGCTGATTTATGAATTATGAGCCCCTGTCACCTTGCCTAATACATTTCACACTTAGTTTTGCAAAATGCTGCAAATTATGAAGCTTTGTATATGGGCTGGATTGCAAAGAATTGTCTGCAGATGCACATTGTGTATAATAGCATTAGATCTTTCTAGAGCCGGAGAGAATGTCAGGTAGACGGCAGGGTTGGTTGCTTTGTTTCTGAAGCTCAGTTTGTCTATTCCACTCGTCTCTTTCTTAGGGCAGTGTATTACAGTTCCCATGGAAAACATGCAGATTGCAGATGCTCACACCAAGGCCTCCAGGGCATTCTTTAATCCAGGGATAGACAAGCTGGTGCCCCTCAGATATCGTGGATGACAGGCCCCATAATTCCTTTGGCCACGCTGGCTGTGGCTTATGAAAGCTGTAGTCTGAAACACCTGAAGGGCACGAGGCTGCTTACCCCTGTTTCTAATCTACTGCTGGAAGGGAGGCCAACCAGAGAGGTCCGCCTGGCGCCGTCGTTATTTGCTTTTCGGCACCAGGCTAAGACCTTTTTATTTAAGCAACATTTTAAATGCTAAATACAATTGAATTTTATCTGGCCAGGGCGGCTTATTTTATAATGTGTGTTTTAATTAAGATTATTTTATATGGATATTTTAACTTATTGTTTTATCTATGTTGTAAGCCGCCCCGAGGCTTCGGCGAATGGGGCGGCATAAAAATGTTTTAATAAATAAACAAACAAACAAACAAACCAGATTGGAAGCTTGGCCTGTCCAGTGCTATTCCAAGATAAGATCCATGGTGAATTATCCTGCCTCTGGTCAACCTGCAATGTAGACCTGATCAGTCCTCTCTGTTATACTTCAGGAGCTGAAACTCCAGTTGTCACCCCTTGGCTAAGTAGCCGTGGGTCCGCAGTCCGGTTTCCCTCTCCATGTATGCAGACTGCACTAGCTGTAGTTGGTGATGAAGTAAGTCAATGAATGAGCACTGGTTTTGCAATACAGGTTTAAAGGAGTTATTCCTGAGTTCATATTTTTACCCATGAAGTTCAGATTGATTGTGATTTTCTGAATATCTAAAGTTTGTAAACTGGCTGTTTTTTGGACTGTTGTCTTAAAAAAGGAACACTAGTCCTTTTAAAATGTATTTTTCTCCAGGTCTTTGAATTCCTATACTATTAGCTTCTTTTGTTTTTTTGAGAATGCTTATTGCCTTTATATATATTTCTCCTCTTACAACAGCTTTTAGCATATATTGTTTTTGTCTTCTTAGGAAACTGTCTTTGGCCTGACTGACAGATGTCGCTTCTTTATTAATGACATTGAGGTACTAACTGTTCTCATGGATCTGTTTCATCTGTTGTCTCTTTAACAAGAAAGATTGCATCACGGCCTAAAGATGGGCTGTTTCTCTGCTTTCCACAGGTTGCTTCGAATGTCACCTCCTTTGCAATCCATAACGAGTTTCTGTTGTTAACCACACACTCTCATACTTGCCAGTGCCTATCTCTAAGGAACACATCACTGAAAGGTATTCATCCTGGCTATGTCTAGCAATAAGGGATACACTGATTGGTTGTTTCTTTCTTAGACCTCTTTTGCATATTACTTCCGTGCGTGTGTGTGTGTGTGTGTGTGTAGCCTGAAGTGTCTGATTCCTGCCTAATCTTGGAAGCTAAGCAGGGTTGGCCTTGGCTGAAATCTGGATGGGTGACTGAAATGTTGTGAACCACCCAGAAAGCTTCGGGTATGGGTGATATAGACATGTAATAATAATAATAATATATATATATATATATAGATGTATGTATGTATGTATGTATGTATGTGTATACACACACACAAACATTGACGGTTGTTGCTTTTGCTTCTTCAGAATGGCTGCTAGTGTTCCTTGATTTTGGTAACTTTCTTTCTCATTCCACCATGCTGTGTTTTCAGAGCATATGCAGCCATATGCACAAATTTTCCCTGCAGCATCATTTTCCCAGACCTACTTGCATGAGAAAAGTGTTTGAGTATCTCCTCCAGTCATGAGACACAGGAACTGTTCAGATATATTAATTCCCAAGGAGAAATCACAACCCTTCCTGACCACGGTAGACTCCACACCTGACCACTCAGCATGGGAGTGGAGTGAGGCAGACTAATGTCCAATCCGGGATGCACTGCATTTATTTGAAAATAACTTTGGCAGAAACCAATGTTATTGTGTTTAATCAAGAAAATACCAAGTTCAGATAAACTCAGCGCAGCATGAATCGATGCCATTTTCTTTCTCTGCCGTGCATGTGCAGGGATTTCTCTCCAGTACTGAATAGCTGAATAGGCTTTGCTTAGCATTTCCTAACATGTCTCTGCTATCATAATGAAGCAAGAACAACTGGTTTAATCTAGGCCCTTCTTACAGCCCTGCAAATATTTCATGGGAAGATGCTGCACTGATGCTGCACTCTTCCATTTATGATACATCGTGCTTCCTCTGTGGAGCTTCACCTGTTTGGTTCCTAGGTGGTCTCAGATGCAAGCAGTTTATAGAAGAAATCCGCTCAGCTTCAGCCACTGAACTTCATTCACGAACCTTCACACCTGTCTCTAGGTTCCTCTATAGGATTTTTACTATGACTTGCTGTCAGCCCCCAATTTTCTCTATGCTTTATATAAACTGTATCTTCTGGATAGCAGAATATCTCTGGGTTGTGTGTGTGTGCCCAGTGGGTGTCCCTCCTCATTCATAAAAGATCCGAATAGAAGCTTTTATTAGGGTCACTGACAGTGATGTTTTCAGCTTTGCAATCAGATTTGGGCAGCGGTTCAGTCCCCGATAGTGAGACACTGCGCAAGATTGAAAGAGGTTCCCGGATAGTCACAATCGTGCCGCAGGATACAAAGTTAATATTGCAGGTCAGTGCTCTTTTTATTTTGGAGCCCAAAGTGGCTAGCTCCAAAGCGGTTCGTTTGTGCCATGGAAAAAAAATTAACATTAAATTAATGAATCATTAAATTATTTAATCATTAACATTAAATTAATGAATCACATCATGCAGTTTTTACTGGAGTGCAGCATTCAGACAGCATGTTGGGCCGATTCATGTCTGAAAGGTTCCCTGCAGGGAAAAACGGCATCTTGGGGTGAGTTGAAGTGGTATCCTTGTTCCTCGCCTGCCAGTCTTGGGGTGGTACGGTGAGCGCATCCTTGCAGTATAGGCCTTGTGCTTCCTAAAGAAGAACAAGGAGAGGCTCGGGTGTCTGAAGAAAACTAGGCGTGCCTTGGGAGAAAATGTCTGGGCATGTGACAGCAAAAAGTGACTCTGGTTTCAGTTCAGAAAAATAGTGTGTCTGAACAGACTTGGCAAATGCCATGTTTAAAGTATTTTCTTCTGATTTGTGTATCTAAAATTCTCCCTTCTGGTTGGTGAGCTCAAGGCAGCTGCCATGAAGCACTTGCACTAAGTGGTACATGGATTGCAGGCCTTCCCCTGTGCTGCAGGCCAAGGATGCCGTGCACATGGTTTCAGGAGGGGTGGCCAAGATCCCACCCTCTGCTGCCAGAATTGATGTCTGTGGGTGTCTCTTATGCAGATGCCAAGAGGAAACTTGGAGACCATTCATCATCGAGCCCTTGTTTTGGCCCAAGTTCGCAAGTGGCTGGACAGGTGAGTCCAAGCAATGGGCTTCCCTGTGTGTGGAGCTTTGGGGCCATGGAGAGAGCCTGTGTTCTGGATCGGTGACTGTTCTGGAACTGACTAGCACCTTTCTTGCTATCCTACCAGCCTCCAGTTTAAGGAAGCATTTGAATGCATGAGGAAGCTGCGAATCAATCTCAACCTCATCTATGACCACAATCCAAAGGCAAGTTTGAGTGAAACTGATGCCATTTTACTCCGATGGCATCGTACGCAGCAGTGATGGAGATATGTAAATAGATGCTTATGGATCAAAGTGTACTGCTCATGCCACTAGTCAGTATGAGGATGAGGTAACAAGGGTATTTGCCCTGGGAGCCACCTGGACATCAAAGATCATGCTGCATATTGAAAGTCCTTCCGGTGGTTCATTCAGTTAAGCAGATCACAGTTGATTAATTGCATGAATTTTAAGTGATCATTCTATCCATTTATTTTTTATATATGTGAATATATAAAAAATTAAATTTTTATATATGTACATTTTTATGTATACCTGAAACAAGAGGCATATTTGTTTCTCATTCCAAATAAATGATAGGAGCATCCCTCTCTCTTAAATGATCAGGAATATTAGTGTATGACCAGATCACACTAACATTAAATAATTCTTTTATCATTTCTGATACATGCAAGGATTGTATGACAATTGCACAGGTTTAGTCATACTAAGTAATCTGCGCTGCTTTTGTGAAAGGGCCATGAAAACCTACTTCTGCATGGAATTTGCAATTGTTTCCTTGTGCATATTAGAAACAAGAATCTGATAAGTTGATGTACAGTTTAACTTTGTTTCATTTCAGGTTTTTCTGGAAAACGTGGAAACATTCATCAAACAAGTGGATTCTGTGAATTATATCAACTTGTTTCTCACAGAGTTGAAGTGAGTATAGCTTAGTAAAACGCTTTCAGTTCAGATGGAGGTTTAAATTAATCCTTCCCTCATATGTAATTTTCATTTTGAAATCTGCACCCCCACAAAGTTTTTCTCTCTCATAACAACAACAGTAAAAATGTTATAAGCTGTCTTCCCACAGCTTCCCTCCCCAGTGATGCTGCTTTTTCAAAAACAGTGTGACAGTAATATTACATGCATTCCATTAGTATGTATTTAGACCCTGAGCAAGTTCTTGTCTTGGAAGTCTTTAGAATACTGAGAGGGGACAAGCAAGATCTCACAAGAGCAGCATAAATGCCACATCTTACAATGAAAACAAACAAAATATTTTTGGCTGGTTTAGGAGCTGGTGTAATATGGAGTCGGAATTGGATATTTTGGATTAAACATATGTTTAAGTTTTGTGAGGACTGGATGAGGGGGGAGTCATACTCTTTATAATATTTATAATACTTTAACATCCATATATTAAAATCTATAAGGAATTCACATTGAAGTACAACATGACAGGATGAAAACTATTCAGCTAAAAAGTATTAAAACAGTGACATTTTCGTAACAAGAAAGCAGGGTAGTAACAGAGCCCCTCACAGAGTGGAGAAAGCCTGTGTGAATAGGTGTGTTTTCCAGGGGCTTTTAAAACTTTGGAACAAGAGAGGTTTGCCTGTCACTTTCTTAGTTTCTTAGGAAGTGGACACCTTTTTTTTTTCCTTTGGGAAGCTTAGCATACAAGTGTTTCCCAGCTGTTTTAATCACTCTTGCTACATGCTATTTATTTATTTATTTATTTATTTATTTATTTAATTAATTTAGGATATTTTTATCCCATCCTGCACAAGCGGCCGTCTCAGGACGGCTTACAATATACGTATGATTATGCTGCATGGATATTAATATTCTGGAGGTACTGAAACCAAACTTTTCTGATATGCTCCTTCCTAGAGAAGAAGATTTCACAAAGACTATGTACCCACCTCTGAATCCTGCCAATGCCTGTGAGCCTCACAGTTCTGACACTAAAAAAGTTGACCTCATCTGTGATGCTATGAGAACGGCGATGGAGAACATCAATGCTTCCAAGTACTTGGCATAGGATTATAGAATATCTCTGTAGATAAGACTGTCTTCTCACCATTTTAGTGTGAACAGAGGCAGAACCCAGGGCTGTGTAGGTTAGGTCTGCCTCTTGATAGCTGGGGTTACCAGATCTCCCACTGCTTTTCAAAGCAGTTCTGGAGTAAGAGTTGTGAGGAAGGAAGAAATATCTTCCACCACCCACCAGAGCTCCTAGAAGCTTGGCTCTGAGCTGGTTGGAAAGGAGCAAATGGAGCTTTGGCTTCACGTGTGGGTGCTTGCTTTGGACTTTCTTAAGCCTTGGAGGTTGTATCTGTTTGGGGAACCAGCCAGCAGAAATAGGTTTGGAAATTAAGCCTGGCTGTTCTGCTCCTTCCTTTCCAGTGACCTTAGTGACCGGTGCAAGAATGCCCAGCCTCACTTCTTCACTATGCCATTCAGTCATTCAGAAAGTAGTGGATGGGACTGGATTCAACCAGCTTTTCCATTTACGCCATGTGTGGGGTGATGAGAGTTGGAGTTATCTCCGTTTCTCTCTCCCCCTACACCCACTTTTCTGCCCATCAGACTTAATAGGCCTTTCATTTGTAACCATAGGAAAAGGGGAGCTGTGTCTTCCCTCAAAAGGGGTGTGTTTAATTAGGGAGAAGAGATGTTTTTCCAAGCACACAATGGGTGAATTTGATTAGCAAGAAGAGGCAGTAGCTCTGTGCAAATATTCACTCTCCTCAGATGAAGGCCCCACCTCCAGCATCTCCATATACTAGATTCCCAACCTTCCCAATTTGAGTGGCAAGATCTGGAGGAGGGGGTACACTCACTGCTTTCATTTTCTTGACTGCAAAAGCCTCTGTGCAATCGGGAGCCCTCCTTGGATCCTTCCTGTCAGCCGTTGGGGATGGGCCTAGTTCTATTCCATCCTTTTAGCCCTGAACAGCAGGCCAAGCATTTGTATGAGGTTAGAGTTTTTTGGGAAACAGAAAGTTCTCTAGGTGTATCACTGATGTCTGTGGTGTTAAAGGGCTGCCTTAGAGTAACATGCACCAACTGATGTGTGTAAGTTATTGTTATTTTGTGTATACCGTGTCATGGGAGTACAGCCCAGCCTCCCATGAAAGGCTTACATATTTTGACTTCTCCCAACATTCTTTGGATATTTTTTTCTAAAGAGGAAATTCAAAATTTTCTAGTCCCACTTGAGATTGGATCTGTAGAGAAGTTGCAAAGCTCTGCTTCTGAGAAATTCTGCTCATTCCATCCACTCTCTCTTTTGGCTTCCTTCAAAAATCCTTAACTGCTTTTCTTGAGATAAAATTCCCACATTTTATTTTGTATTCCCGCTTTGGGAGAAACTTCAGTAACACCTCCCCCATGAGTAAAATCTTTGTCAGGAGAGAAATAAGGAAGCACCCAAAGTCACCATTTTTAACACTTGCCTTTTCTTCCTGGCGTCTTTAGATATTGTTTGTCTATACTGACCTCTTATGTGAAAAAGAGTCCTCCAGAACTGGAAACTGTCCTGCAGAGAATTCGTGAACTTCGAGGTGCAGTATTAAGGTTGCATGAATTTTTAGATATTAAGCAATTTAGTGCTGACTGGGGAGGGGCTGAATGCCCTTTTAGATAGCACTGGCAAATACAGCTGGAAACTCTCCGAGAGTTTGACCAAATACTGGCCTGATGTTTCTCAAGGTGCTTCCAGAGAAGGCTTTTATTGCTCAGTTGTCCTGCCTCAGGCACTGAATTCCACAAGGGAATCAGCTTCTCATGTTTAAGTACCTCCCTGAAAGGAAAATGGGCTCCTGTCTCTCATCTTCCACTTGGACAGGTGCACCCAGATGAGAAGCAATGCCCTCAAGCTGTGATCTGAAGAAAATGGGGATGGGCATAGAAGCCGCCTGTGGGCTGCCGCTTGGCAACCCTTGCTCTACGCCACCTCCGTTACTTCAGGAAAAAATCTCCTTTTGATATATTTACCATGTTCCTGCAGTTACCATGGGGAGAGGAACCACTGCATCACCTTCATTTAATATCTTTTTAAGTAACATTCTCCTGCGCAAGGCGATGGTTTTTTTATTATTATTATTATTATTATTACAGCATTTCTATGCCGCCCCTTGCCGAAGCCTCGGGGCGGCTTACAACACAATAAAATACATTGAAGTACAATAGAACGTAATAAATTACCTCCAATTACATAAATACAAAGAATATGCTGGGATACCCACATAATCATAATCATATAAAGTTAAAATTAACAGTATAGAATAAGTGAATAAAGAATATAGGAGGAGAATAGAGAAGGAAGAAGAAGTTGCCCTGGCCAGATTATATATTTTAACAATTAAAATGATGTTTAAATAAAAAGGTCTTTACCTGGCGCCGAAAAACAAGTAACGACGGTGCCAGGCAGACCTCTTTGGGGAGTGAATTCCATAGGTTGGGCGCCACCGCAGAGAAAGCCCTCCTCTGAGGGCTTACTCTCCTAATTTCTTTCATGGAGTTCCCGGAGAAGGGACTCTCCCGCAGATCTCAAGGGGCGGTCGGGCATATACGGACGTAAGCGCTCGTTCAGGTAGCCAGGACCCAAGCCGTTTTTTATATCATCAGCCTGTGGGGACAATACTTGTGAAACAGGTAAATGATTTGGTGGAAGGCTGCCCTCCTTTGTCTAGCTCGGGGGGCTCATCTGTGGCTGCTTCTGCAAGTGACCTGCAGATTTTTAAAGAAGAGTATGTTTGCACTTCAGAGCAAGCACCAGTAACTGCTGGGTCCGTCAGTGCAGAAGAAGCTCTGAAATATTTGCTATATCATGTGAACGTCAGTGAGTTGTACGATCATTCGCTGGGAACGTATGACTTTGATTTGGTCGTCATGGTTGCTGAGAAGTCTCAAAAGGTAATTCCTTGTGTTTTGTTTCCTCATTGTTCATATCTTATATACTCACCACTCCTAGTTGTTCAAAGAAATTCGGTAGACTGTAAAATACACTTGAGAGTTGTCATCCCCAACCAGGTTACTCAGCATCCATAAATGCACCAACTGGTCTATTTTGTGCAGTGTTTACATGTCGCATCTGCTTCCCAGTGCTCATTTTTCTTCTTTCTTTACGCACACTGCCATTTAATTGGATCGTCTATGAGTGTGTGTGTATTAGTGTTCATGCCATCCTGTCAGAAATAGCATCATGACATCAACAAAATCATGCCTGGCCTTGCAATTGAATAAAATGGCAGTCTGGACAAAAGAGGTTGAGGACTGTGAGGGCGGGAAGGGAGAAAAAACAGTGCAGAGAACAGCAGCAGAACAACATTTGCAGCAAATGCAGGATGTTGGTGAAAGAGGAAGATGTCTTTTGACTTACAAGCAAATATAAAAGGAAGCAAATAGCATCAGCCCAGATCTAGCGAACAGCTTTTAGGAGCTAACTTTAATTGATGCAGAAGTAGGTGAGCTATTAGGATCTGAATCAAATGATGCAGCCATGGTGGGTTGTCGTGTTGTCCAAACCCAGGACAATTTCTTCAGGGTGACTTCATTTTCCTGAACTATTCACTGTCAAAGTCCAGTCAGCAGGAACTAGGCAACAGGGCCCAAGGCAAGGCACAATCCAGCAGAAGTACCAGAGACAGACAAGCCAAAGTCCAGTAAGAAACCGGAAGCACAAACATAGTCAAGGAGCAGTCCAAAAGTGAAATACCAGGAAGTCTGTCTGTCTATTTATTAGAGCTGCATAAAAGCCGCTCATTAGCATTACACTCTCTGGGCAGCCATTACAATAGAAGTGTCACTTAACATTAACTAAAATAGTACAATTAAAATATAGTAAATAAATGAGAGAAAAACACAATGTGTATAATCAAGTCAAAACATAAATTAATATATTAAAAACCAGTCAGTCAATATAGATGGTCTAAGTAGCACCATAGGTTTCCAGGAACAGCTGTGGAGTCGCTTACCAAGAGCAGGAGAAGTCGTCGTTCATCTTGCTGAGAGCACGCGAGCCACTGTCGGTGATGGCCACTCCACTACATGTTCAAGTAGCAACTGTCAGTAGTGCTGTTCTCCTTTTTCCTGGTCCTGTGTATATTTCCTTGCCAAAAAACATTTGCCAGAGGGTTTTAAAAGGGAAGACCTTTCTCTTGGAAGCTGTCAGAAGAAGTGTCCATGCAAAGAGTGTAGTTTTGTGATCCTCATTTTTCTGAGTGGCTGAGGACACAGGAAAGTGAGGAGAAGATGGGGCACTGGGAACCATGGGGGAAACACTAAAAGCGCTGAGGCCACCACTGCAGGAGATGGGGGGAGGAGCTGCTGCTTCCTTTTGCAAACAAAGATCTCCCTTTGATGGCGATCAAGCAAACAGAAAGTAATAAAATGATCTGTTTGCAGGCTCTCCAGGTGAGTACCCTGGTTGCTCTTTGACGGCAAGCCGTTAATAAGGACATTTTCCCAGCAAGACTTGCCATTCTGCAACTTGGAGTTGTGCAACTCTGGAAAATTTCTCCCCCCCCACAAAAAAAAAAAAATGTGGTGAAAGACTGACAACCCTTCCAGTGTGCTGCTTGGGTGCTTTGGAAGGGCTGTCCATAGCTATTGCTTTGGCAGTGGTGAAAAACAACCTCCAAAGAAAGCAAAAAGGGGGAAAAGCTGCACTGAGTGCAGAAGGGCTCATGCTGGTGGCAAGGAGAGGGCAAGCTGGCTTCAGTTGTCAAGCGCCCTGGGATACCTCCTGGTGGAGCAAAGGGGAAGGAGTGCAAGGGCAACCCACGGTGACCCTGATCATCTGTCAGATGCCCTGTGGGTTGTTCAGCAAGCTTTTCAGAACTTGTGGCAAGTTATTTTTCTTGCAGGATCCAAAGGAATACCTCCCATTTTTAAACAAGCTTAAGAAGATGGAAATCAATTACCAGCGATACTCTATAGACAGATATTTGAAGAGGTACCCAAAGGCTCTCCACCATCTCAGCAAATGTGGTAAGCACACGGGAGAAAGACTCTCTTGGAAGGAAGCTTCCTTTAGCAACACCCTACCTTTTCTGACAGCAGTAAGCATGGCCTAAAATGAGGGCAGCTCTCTATTTTGCAAGTGTTGCACAGTCCCTGCCACTGGAGGGGGCCGAACCAGCACATGCTGCAATCCTTGGGCAGCCTGCCATGCTTGGGGATGCACCTGCCTTGCCGCAACATCCTTACCTCTTCTCTCCTACCTTTCATATTTACTATCACGAGATAAATCCTGTGTCTTTTTTCAGAGGCAGTCATTTTTTTCTCGCCTTTTAGCACCTGAATATCACCTGTTAATTTATTCATAGTGTCCGAATCCGAGACACTTTACTAATCATTCCTTTATTGGTGCTTTTCCAGGCTCACGACACTCAAGGTGATACTGTACGATGTAGTCTAAAACCCTATAGAAAGTATCAGTGATGCTAAAGTACAACAGGAAAAAACAAAAGAAATCGCATGACAGCAGAGTTGGACAGAAGGGTTAGCAAATAATGTTTTCAGTTGCTGGTGCAAACATTTGTTTGTGGGGGCGGCTTTTTGCCCCCGTACCTGCTGGCTGCATGACAAGAGGGGGAATGCCTGCCCTGGTAGAGTCTCGGCCAAGGCAGCTACTTCAATCATGAGGGCGACCAGTGCTCAGGGGAACGCCCACTGTTACAATTATTGTGTTGAATGAGAAGTCATCAGCATTAACAGTGGGGGTTCCTCTCTTCACAAACCTGCAGGGGTAACAGGCCTAGGGAGGGAGCAGAAGCCCCTGCAGGGTAGATATGGATTGGATGAGGCTTGTGAGCCAGAAGTTCATTCCCCATCCATGCCCTGTAATGAGGTATCTGCCTAATTGTAGGGGAGGGGTGAAATTTCCATAGCTTGGATAATAGCTGCAGGATAGATCCTAAAATTCAGCGCACACAATCTAATGAAAACCAGGTACAATCCAGGCAAAATACTCTCGACAGTGGAGAGAATCAAGTCTTGAAATCTTGGCCCGGATGCTTGGATCTCACCCAGGAGCTATACTCAGATACAATACTAAACCATGGTTTTCTGAAATAGCTGCAAATGTCAGCATGCAAGCCACTGCAAAAACTGGTGATCAGACCATGCCTTGAATCTGTTTTGCAAACCAAATCATGTTTACTCGAGCCATTTTGTACCCGCTGTTGTTTGCTGCTATAGCTGAAGGTATAAATAATCATGATGATGATGATAATTAATAATTTCATTTCTGTAGTACCCCATAGCTGAAGCTCCCTGGGTGGTTTACCACAAAGTATTAAACAGTAAAATGCAATGCAAATAACATAAAATAACAATGTGAAAAGAATTTAAAATTAATTTAACAGCTTAAAATACAGTAAAAATATGGTAAAAAGACCTAGGAGGAACAAAAGCACTGAGATAATCTCCTCAGACCCCTGGATAACCAAGGAGATCTCTAAAGACATAGAGGGTTGTCTTGGCCTGGTGCTGAAAAGATGGCAAATTGGGCACCAGGCAGGAGGTTGTCCCGAAGAGGCGGGGCGGGGGGGGGGCAGCAGCTGAGCAGCTACAGTCAGGGCTGTTACTTGGCCGCAAGAGGCTGCTGCATCATGAAGACAGGACTGAATTTATAAAGCCAAGTTCCATAGAAGGAAAGTAGAAGCAGCTCTATGGTTTGGTTTGCCTGTTCTACGTCTAGAAGCCCATACAGTCGCATGGGCTCTCAACTGTGCCTAGTACATATGATTACTTGGTGTGATATCTAAATTAAGCCAATATTATGAGGTTTTTTTCCCTTCTTGTTCACCCAGAATAGTCAGTTGAATGGATGATTAATCTGGAACTGAATAACTATAGTTAGCCTTTCCCCTGAAATGCCTGGCACTATTACTTGATCCATTGGCTCTGTGAGAAATAAGGTGTTTACATTTATTCGCCGGCAGCTAAAATATTGTGCTGTGGTACCACCATTCTCCTATCCAGACCCCATCCTGGCAAGTCCAGATTGGCTCATGCCAGCCTGTGCAGTGTTTTGCTCTCATATAGCCAGCATGTGTGTTGTTTTTCTTTCAGGACCGGAACATTTTTCAGAATTCCTGAACTTGGTAGTGGATCAGAACTTGTATGGTGAAGCTTTGAAGCTGTATCCGCCAGACACTCATGAGTACAAGGTGCGTGTGGAGGACTTTTCTGTGTATCTTTATTCATAGGCTTCAACCTGTGAGAACAGTCATTCATTCATTCATTCATTCATTCAAAACTTTTATATGCTGTCCCCTCATGCCTCGGCATGCAGTACTTCACTGATAAAAGGCATGTTGTGGGCCCTGTTGGCTCCATGTTGGCAGGTAATTTACACCAAACCATTTCAATTAAGATTCAGGGATCTTTTTGGGTGGCGGGTCGGGGAAAAGGTAAGCGGCTCTCGCATGAAGATACACTTTGTAGCTTCTTGATGTGTCTTCTTTAACTGGAATTGTTATTGTTAATGATTTTTCAAGCATCCAGAAGGTTGAGTATGGAATCGCTTGCCCTAAGCTAGCAGCTTTCAAGCTGTGCTCCATGGATCCCTGGTGTTCTTTATAAAGTATTGGTGGGGTGTAGGAAGGTTCCTTGCTGAGAAACCCAGCAAGAGAAACTCTGACGCAAATGCGCCAGAAGGACAGCGGTTCCACCCAGTAGTCCCAGACTTCTCCTGCAACTCGCTGCTGCTGCCGCCTGCATACCTGGGGCAAGAGAGAGACTCAAACCCACCTGGGCAGTCTCTGCAGGAACTGAGTGCACTCTTGAGAACATTTTGCAGATTCCACTGCTACAGGCAAGACAGGTATGCTGCAGTTCCTTGGGAAAGCAGTAGGGATGAAGGAACAATCACGCTGCAGATTTATGTCTGCTCCAACAGCTACCTGTAAATCCCTTGAATCTGTTTGGCTAAAGTGGGATATTCCACCTATTGCATCTAGTAAACCCTCTGATCACATCCAAACGGCAACCTCTCCCCCTGCTCCTTTGCTCATGTTTTTTGTAATGACACATTGCAGACAGTCAGCTATGCCTACGGGGAATACTTGATCCAGAAGCATCTCCCTGAGCAAGCAGGGCTGATCTTCTTCCGCTGCGGTGCGTTTGAGAAAGCCCTGGATGCCTTTCTGATCAGTGGCGGCTGGCAGCAGGCCCTCTGTGCTGCAGCTGAGCTCTGTTACACCGAGGATAAGCTGGCCAGCCTAGCGAGGAGCATGGCAGGTGAGCATCCCCCTACATACGAGCGATGATTTGGGGTTCCCTTTGAGCTTCTATGTTCTTCCCACAGCTTGGCCTCTTGAATGTTATTTTTGGATTATTCTTATGAGGTATAAATTGCTTCTCCCCGAAAAGATCCAAGTAATCTTTTTGTCTTACCCCGTAAGATAAAAGGGTATATAAAAATAAAGATCTAAACATATGATCTAAATTTCAACAGAGAGGTGGACAGAAAGAGGAGTGCAAAAAATACTAGCAAGTGCATTTAGCCTTACTTCATTTCGGTGGCTTGCAGTCAGGTTTGTGTGTGTGCATATGTGCGTTGTGTGTGCGATCTCAAGTCTGCACAGCTCGGGACACCCAAAACCAAATATAGTCTGCCAGCCACATAAGGCACCCCAGTCAGGGCTCTGTAAATCACAGCTGGCTGGGTAGGAACCTGGTTTCATGAGTCTAAGGAAGCATTTGACTTGCCCTCTTCAAATAGCAGCCTTGATAAGCCATTGACAGATGTTTCAACACCAGTGACCAGATTTGCACAACTGTTGGGAAAGGATGCCACTGTGGCTTCTTTTTCCTCCCCGTGTGTGCTGGCTGCACTCACTGCAATTGAACTAATTACTCTAAAGGCACTTGGCTTGCTGCACCATCCTGTGTGCAGCAGGATGGTTTTGAAAGCACCTTGGAAAACTACAGCAAGCTGCAGCACCTCCCACCGAGCATCTTGCTGGTCCAGGTGACACGGTAAGCTGTGCACTGTGAGGTTCATTAGGAACAGCCATGCCCTTCTGGTCCGGCACATGAGGGTGGGGCAAAGAAGCCATCTTGGCTTCTTTCCCTGATAATTGTGCAAGCCCAGTGAGTCTGTGTGACATGGCCTAGGATTTGGGTGTTCAGAGAGAGAGACTGTGTTTCTGCAAAAGATAAGCCATGATAGCTTATGAGCCAGGACATTTTGTTACATTGCAACATGGCTTATTAACCACTCTGGCTAGGTTCAGGCACCATGGCAAGCCAGCCCGGCTTATAAGCCACCATGGTATATCATGTTATAAGAACTTGGTCAAGGACACACGTCCTGCTGAGCTAACACAGATGGCCCTGCAGAACAAGGCAGGCCTTTGGATCCCAGCCCATCCGTGTCTCCTGCCTGCCTTGAGGCTGCAAAGCTGGGAGGATCACCAGGCTCCCTCCAGGTGATGCTGCGAAAGCTGGGCTACACTTGACTTGCTGGCTCATACGCTTAGGATGAAGTCAAAGTAGGGCACCTCTGCATTTATCTTTGAAGAAAAAATTGGCACGCTTTTTCACCCATACGATCACGGAGAATAATTTAACAATTATTTTCTGTTGTAAATTTGAGCCTTTTCAGGTGATACTTTTGCCCTCTCGCTTCTGTCCAGGAGGATGATTGGAACAGGCCTTGGGCCTGCGCATTCTCAGCCATAAGAGCATAGTAGCCCTGCTGGGTCAGCCCAAAAGTCTTTCTGGTCCAGCATCCCACTTCCTGGTGGCCTCCAGGAAGCCCACAAGCCAGGCAGGAGGGTGGTAACCCGCCCTAGTGGTCACTCCTCAGCACCTGGCATACTCGGGTATGGGCCCCTCCACTGTCCTCACTGTGGGTAGAATGGGCACCTGCTCATTCATTTGCCACTTTCACCCAGAGGAAGGCTGGGGGTGCAAAAGCTTGAGGACCATTCAGTCTCACCATGCTAAGAATCTTGGCAACGAGTGACAACAGAACAGGCCCTTGGAACTCAAGAGGAGTTTTTGAATGAGAAGCATCCTGTAGTCAAAAGCAAGACTTCATCGCAACTGTCCAGCCCCCTCTGCTTTCTTTCAGCTTTTGCCCCAGCTATTTGTTCTCCAAGGCTTTTCCTTCTGTCCGTCCATCCTTCCCTGGCTGCCATTCTACATCTTTCTCTCCTCCTCCCTATTTATGCTGAATTTTTTGCAGCCTAAATAAGGGAGAACAAGAATTGATCTATGATTTAATTTGCATACCTCTGTGCAAAGAAGTTGTGGTTGTTATAGTATGGAATTGATATGCTGCTGGGTCACACAGCCTTGTATGCAGTTCATATTGGGATGCATTTTTTGTTATTTTTTTGCATTGGGAAGGACGACTTGATAAAATCACCTACAGCTAACCTGATCTTATCTTTGGGCTAGTTTCTTAATTGCTGGAGAAGGCAGAGTTTTGTCTAACCCACAGTATATTAAGTAACACTTCATCAGATGGTTTCCTTTTTCCATTTCCTTTTCCTGATGAAACTTTCTCTTCTTTCAGGGAGATTTGTTGAAAAAAGGAAGTATACTGATGCAGCAGTACTCCTGGAGCAATATGCTAAGGTATAGCCCCCATTATCTCCCCCCCCCCCCCCCACACACACACCCTGCTCTGCTGCTCCTCATGCAAAGTCCCATCCTGGAGCTTTCTACCGTCATGTCTCTCCTTGCGCTGTCAGCATGGGTTCTAAAGGAAGTGGCAGCCACATGTTGGATCTCAGCTCTAGCAACCAAATTGTTATCCAACTTTGTGAGAAATTTCCCTGAAGTTCCATTAATCTTCAGGTTATATCACCTTAAAGACTCTCCACATTTTGGGTGCTTCCAAGTGAGGCTTTTAGAGTGCAATTGCCCTGGTGCAATTGCAGAATTTTATGAAGACCTAAATGACCCTTGTTTTCCATTTTCTGTTTTCCCTTATTTTCCCACCGTGTTTATTAGCACAGAAAATCTGTCCAGGAGCAAAAGACTAAATAGGTGCACAGCAACTCTTGACTTGGTGCTGAAAGTCCTCTGTCGGGAAGCAACCCTCGTTCCATTTGCTGGTTTGGATTTTGGATGGAATGGTCTGTCTGTGTCTGAGGAGAGGTTTCATACTGGTGAAGTCCTAGTTGTTAGATGGGCCAACTCTACTATGGAGCTTTCCATCTCTGAGAGAGTCCCTGTTTGTGCCGGCAAGCTATATTTGCAGCCCCTGGTCCCCTAGCTGAAGAGTACAAGCACTGCTTTAATAGAATGGTGAGGCATAAAAGAAAGATAAATAAATCAAACACGTGGTGTGGATGTCAGGTAGTGTTTTCACTACAGAACAGGATGAGGGAAGTTACTAGTCCAGTGGACACCTCCCTTCCCTATTATGGTGACTTGATGTGATGGTTGATTAACCAGCAGAACATCCCTGAATGCTTCATTTCCCTCCTCTAGGATTATGAAGAGGCTGTTTTGATCCTCCTAGAAGGAACTGCCTGGGACGAAGCCTTGAGATTAGTAAGATCCTTAAAACCATTCAGCCTTTTCTATTATCTCCATTTTTCACTTGATAACAGTGGTGGTGTAGATTTTCCTCTCTTTAATCTTTCCCTCCTCCAGATCTATAAATATAATAGGACTGATATCCTAGAGACCAACTTCAGACCATCTCTTTTAGAAGGTAAAGTGGTAAATTTTCCCAAACTTGCTAACTTACAACTGGTGTGCTCTTGGATATATAGGTTTAATGGAATTCTGGGAGGGAGTACCAAGTTCCGGGCCCTGGGGGAAAATGCTATAGGTCTGAGATTAGCTAGGATTTTTCTATGCTTCAATCTTAGTGTGCCAAAATAGTATGCCATTACAGTTCTTTCCAGATTGTACCTCTTCGGACAACAGATGAGGAATTGTGGACTCAAACATTTCCCTAATCTAAAACTATCCTTCTTATGCATAAAAAATTGAATATCTGAGAGAAGGCTAGAACATAGTTTTCTGATACGCTAGCTTTCCATGTGCAAGAGTTGTGGGGCTGGTTGGTATGTGTTCCTGTTGGAACACAGGAAGAATTCAGCTTGACAACTTGGCTAAACAAACTGGGTTTTCTTGCCTTACGCAAAATTTTGAATATGCTTCGGTACTTGCAGTGTGTCAAACCTTTTCCACTCTTTTTACACATGTAGCCCAAAAAAACCATTGGATATTCCTGGAGAGTCAGAAAGCTGCATTTTCTCACCATCATAAGCGCCTCTCTGTGGTCCGAGAGTTAAAGCAGCAGGCCCAAAAGGAGCTGTTGGGTATGTGTTAGAAGTGAATCAAGCCTCATGTGCCTAATTAGTAGAGCAATATTTTGAGATTATTTATTTATTCCACTCCTTTCGAAAAGACTAGGCCAGTGGTGGCGAACCTATGGCATGTGTGCCACAGCGGGAACGCAGGTCCCTCTCTGTTGGCACGCAAGCCAAGTCACCAATGCATGGCCCCAGCAGCTGCACATTGGATGAGAGCGCGCATAGGGGGCCACGCGCATGTTTGAAAAGGAGTGGTGGCCCCAGGGGATGAAGTCACGAGCCGTGCCTCATTAGCCACGACTCGTCCAAGCTTTCGGATGACTTCTCAGTGCGCTGCCAAGGATATATGTATATATTTGGTTGGACTGGCTGTGGGTTGTTGTGTCTAAACTTAACCCTCAGTTTTCAGGATTTATTGTAGTGTTGCCTCTTTGTGATAAATAAGTGGGTTTTGGATTGCAGACTGGGCACTCAGTCTCCAAAAGGTTCACAATCACTGGGTTAGGGTTCGAAAAGCAAGGTGAACAGGTATGATTTTGACGGTTGGAATGAATTTAGAATGGACACAAATGATCAGCTGTGCAGAAAAAGCTACTCAAGGAATGCTTTTCCAAAATCATCCGCTTTTCAATGGAACTTTAATCCTATATCAGGATTAAAGGTGTGTACCAGGGTAGCATTAGTGGTCAGAAAGAGAGGTGTCCTGGCATGGTATTGATTGTTGCAATGAGTTCAGAATGGGCAGAAATGATGACCTGTCCAGAAAAAGCTACTCAAGGAAGGATTTTTGAAAATGGCCCTCTTTCAATGGAAATTTATCCCTTTGTTAGAGTTAGGGGTGTGTCCCAGGGTAGGGTTAGGATTCAGAAAACGAGGTGTCCTCGCATGGTTTTGATCGTTGGAATGTGTTTGGAAAGGGCAGAAATGGTGAGCTGTGCAGAAAAAGCCACTCAAAGAAGACTTTTTGAAAATCGCCCTTTTTTCAGTGGAACTTTACCCCTGTATTAGGGTTAGGGATGCTTCCCAGGGTAGGGTTAGGGTTCGGAAAACGAGGTGTCCTGGCATGGTATTGATCGTTGGAATATGTTTAGAATGGGCAGAAATGGTGAGCTGTGCAGAAAAAGCCACTCAAGACTTTTTGAAAATCGCCCTTCTTTCAGTGGAACTTTACCCCTGTATTAGGTTGAAATTTTTTATTTAAATAAAAACATACTACAAAGGTACAAAAAGGCCCAAAAATTGCA